>NC_134693.1:47811951-48116913 GCF_050947455.1 Rhinoderma darwinii
GTGTTATTCATAATACGTTACCGAAAGGAAACAATCGTCATGTGGCAAGTCATGCTGACTAGTAAAATTAACCTTCTCCCATCAAAAATGATCAAATCTAATATAAACAGTTACTAAAAGTATAAAATAACACCCTTACTGGGTGACCGTGGTCCTTACATAAATTAGTCCTGCAGCAACAAAGATCACAAAAGAAGTACGTCAATTTATTTATTTTTAATCCAGGAATTAAGAATTACTCCACATAATGAAAAAGATGGAGAATGTGGACATTCAATGTAATGTGATATAAACGCCATGAGCACCGTCCCCTGCTCCCAATATTAATCTAGAAATAGTGTAACACCATTAAAATGACTGACACCAATTGCAAAGATTTCCTGTCAGTACCAATAAACTATTTTGCACACAAGTGCAAAACAACATAAAAGACAAAATGTATAGTCACTGACTAATATTTTACTCACCATAGCCGCAGCTTTGGATCAATAGGCTGCACCTACAATATCATCTGTAGCGCATATATTCCTCTGTTAGCCAACGTCAGCTACAGTGCATATACAATAACATCAGTCACAATGCATATATAATGTCTACCATATATATTAAGGTGTCCACCATAGTATATATGTTATAACATCCGCCACACTTAATGAATATTAAAGCCATGTGATAAATATATATATATATATATATATATATATATATATATATATATATATATTCACACCACAATCAACATTAAGATTATCCCCCTGGAGCCGCAGCCAGTTTTTGGTTTTTAATTTCAGTCGTATGAGGGCTTGTCCTGGGGGCCTTTATTAGCCCCCCCACGCTGCCATGACAGCCATTGGCTGATGGGCTATCGGAGGGGGCGGCCCTCCCCTTTCTAACGGTTTAGATGCCGCGGTTGCTATTGACCCTGCTCCATACTTCCCCTTTGGCGGCTGTCACTTACATGTACATGCCATGTATATAAGGGGTTAAAACCACTGACAGATGAATTTAATAACATTGATTATCTCGTGACAATGGCGCCTGTAAGGGGTCGGATATTTTAGGCATCAATGAGCAGTAATTTCTTAAAGTTGACATGTTGGAAGCAGTAAAAAGGGGCAAGGGTAAAGATCTGAGCAACTATTTAAAATGGCAAAATTGTGATGGCTAGATGACTGGATCAGAGCATCTCCAAAACGGCAGATTTTGTTTGGTGTTCCCAGTATGCAGTGATTGATACATATCAGTTTATGCTCTAGTTTATGCTCTAGTTTTTTTTTATATACTTTTCTGTTTTGATGCTTTACTTTTACATACCTCACTAACCAGGAGCCATATTATTGTATTCTCTTTGTAAACTATTCAAGATGAAGAGTGGCCACGTATTTTTTCTAATCTCTTCTTTGTGCATTCACATCCGTTTAATAAATTTGCGTTGCTCTGTAGCAATCTCCCCAACTGCATTCCCTGTTATAAGTCTGACGCAGTCCCTGGTCTCATAGAGATTGTATTAAGTGACAATATTAGACTTTACCTAATGGACCATATGAACTGGGTCAGGATCCATGGGTGGGGACAATATGTAGGTAGACTTTATGGTTTATATGGATGTAAGCAATGTTCTTCACTAGTTCTTTAGTTTCACTTTTGGTTAGTGTTGGAATTATCATCTATTATCCTAAAAGCAACTTCAGACAAAGGCACTTCAGTGTGCGCATGTCCTAAATACTGGACACTGTCTTTTTGTTTGCTGCTTTTCCATTAAACCATACCTCCCAACCGTGCTGGATTCAGTGGGACAGTCACCGATTCTAGGCGGTGTCCCACTGTCCTGAGCGGCGGTGCAAGCTCTCTGGCCGGGGACTCCTGTCTTGGAAAAGCCCTTGATGTCACTTTCCATATATGGACAGTGATGTCAGTGGCTCCTCCAGGAGCGGAATCCCCGGCCAGAGCGTTGCCTATGCTCTGGCTGGGGATTCCACTCCTAGAGGGAGCCCCAATGGAGCTATATACAGGGACGGGTTAGCGCTATCTACAGGCAGGGTGGCACTATATTCAAGGGGGTGTGGCACTATCTACATGGGCACTGTGGCACTATATGGGCACCATCTACATGGGCACTGTGGCACTGTGTGGGCACTGGCACTTAATATGTGGGCAGTGGCACTTTAAATGTGGGCACTGGCACTATCTACATTGAGCACTGTGGCACTGTGTGGGCACTGTGGTGGTATGTGGGCACTTGGACCATCTATGTGGGCACTATTTACAGTGGGTACTGTGGCACTACAGGGGCATTGTGGCACTATGGGGCATTATACTGTATGCAGTCATCTGTGTGGGCATTATACTGTATGGAGGTAGCTATGGGGACATTATACTGCATGGGGGCAGCTATGGGGGCATTGTGATTTATGGGGACAGCTATGGGACATTATACTTTATAGGGCATCTGTGTGGGCATTATAGTGTATGGGGCATCTGTATTGGCTTTCTACTGTATGGGTGCATCTATGGGGCATTATACTGTATGGGGGCATTATACTGTGCGGGTGCAAATATTTAGCATGATAATGTGGTTGTGGGGTTAGAGTCGTGGCTTAAAAGGAAAAAAATTGTTGCCTCTTTTGCGATACTTGAAAGTTGGGAGGTATGATTAAACCAGGCTACAGACAGAGTGGCTCTGCACCGGGACTCTGCCTCTAGGCGAGCCCCTGACATCACTGTCCATATATGGACAGTGACATCAGGGGCTCCTCCTGAAATGGAATCCCCGGCCAGAGAGTCGGCAATGCTCTGTTTGGGGATTCAACTCTTAGAGGGAGCCCAAAAATCTACCTACAGGGAGGGGGCTGTGTGGCACTACCAGGGAGGCAGCCTGTGTGGCTCTACCACGGAGGCAGCCTTTGTGGCACTACCAGGGAGGGGGGGCTGTGTGGCACTACCAGGGAGGGGGGGGCTGAGTGGCACTACCAGGGAGGTGGGCTGTGTGGCACTACCAGTGAGGGGGGGGCTGTGTGGCAAACCAGGGAGGAGGGCAGTGTGGCACTACCAGGGAGGGGTGCTGTGTGGCACTACCAGGGAGGGGTGCTGTGTGACACTACCAGGGAGGGGTGCTGTGTGACACTACCAGGGAGGGGTGCTATGTGGCACTACCAGGGTGGGGGGCTTTGTGGCACTTCCTGGGAGGGGGGCTGTGTGGCACTTTCTGGGAGGGGGGCTGGGTGGCACTACCTGGGAAGAGCGGCTGTGCGGCACGCCCTGGGAGGATGGGCTGTGTGGCACTCCCCGGTGGGAGGCTGTGTGGCACTCCCAGGGAGGGGGGCTGTTTGACACTATCTACAGTGGGTAATAAGCCGCTGCTAGAATAGTCTGACAGCAGCTTATCTCCGGTGGGAACAAAGGATTGGGCATGTTGAAATCCAACATGCCTGATCCTTCCTTCTCTCCCCCAACAACTGCCATCAGGGGAGAGTCGGGACACACTCATACACAACAGATCTCCAGTTCCACTGAAATCCCTGACATCTAATGTGTATGGGTGCTTCCATAATGCTTTTCACCTTGGGAACAGAAAACAAACAGAATCTTTAGCTTTAGACATGAATAGAGACAAAAAAAACAAAACGTTATATTTCATAGGTATATTTATCTGAAAGAAATAGTTCACTATGATTAACCCCTTATTCAACATCACCTTCACCTAACAATGAGCTAATAAAGGGTTAACTATAACAGTAGTGATTCTAAACTATTATTATTGTATCATTAATAATAATGCACTGACTCATTTTACATAGTTGGATCAGTTGAAGAATAGGAGAATATCAGACCAATTTAAAAACTACCAATAGCAAAATTCAGAATCAATTGGATTGATTCTCTTCTTGGGACTGTGCCTAATGGTTGCATATTCTTAGTATTACTGGTAGTATTCAAGTATTTCTGCTTCACTTCATAAACGGCTTTCTGATATTTCCCATGGTGTACATTAGTGAGAAGTGCTATATTGAGACATTCCCAGGGGCATTGCAAGTGTAGTGCATTCACCCAAAGCCAAGGACATGCTGCTGTCACCCCTTTAAGGGGCAGATTAGAAAAAAGAGCCGTTCTTGTGCATGGGCTTTGTCTGGTATATACTTGAACAGGGCTGAGCTGTAATGCCAGACAAAGCCGATGGACAAGATTGGCAGTGGCACTGTTTTTGGAAACCCTTATACAAGACTCCGGTTGTTCGATTCTACATACTGTATGTCGCTGATCATTGCTATAAAACCTGAGTACATCATTATTAATGTATGTATTAGGGAACTACTACTACTGCAGCATTTCTCCATTCAATATTTATCTATTACCAGAATTGTTCCCTTGATGAGCAGGAGAAATCCAGTACTAGGATAGGGTAAGAGCTAGAAAACACAAATCCCAGCACTATAAGTAAAAACAAACCTCTGCATACAACAGCCTAGTTCATATGATTACGGAGCGTTTTTTTTATACTGCTGACCTATCCACAGGATAGGTCACCAGTATTTGATAGGTGGGGGTACTGAATAGTGAATAGGAGCAGAGCTACAGTAAGGCGCTATTCACGTTAGCGTTTTAGACTCCATTAGTGGCCTCCGTCGCAGTTCTGACAGGGATTACCGGAAACAATACCGCACATATATGAATCACATAAACAACACAAAAGTTTGAACAGCACATTCCAACAAAATGAAAGAAAACGTGTACGCAGGTGCAAGAACGCCTGTGACTGCAAATTTATACAGCACACTGCGAACACTAAATTGGGAGAGCACACCTGCCACGAAAAGGCACCTCTATGAGGTGGGAACCTACGCTGCACATACACCCAGAACTGGGACTGAACCAACAGATTTTTGGGGATGGTAGTCGATCTTACCTGCAAACGCTGATGCTGCTGCAGAATCAACTGTAGCCTCTGCTGCCGATGTGGCCGTCACGATGCAGGACCTGTGAGTGACGTCACAGATCTGCACTGTCACAAGCTGGGCGTTCTGAAGAGAAGAGGATGTTACTTCTCATCAGAGCGCCCAGCGCCCAGCTAGTGAAAGTATTAAACGCACATAATACGATGTACGCACATAATACACGCCCACTTGGACTTTTACTTTTAAACACACCCACTTGGACTTTTGCAAGCCTCATTTGCATAATTACAAAAATGGTCATAACTTGGCCAAAAATGCTCGTTTTTTTAAAATAAAAACGTTACTGTAATCTACATTGCAGCGCCTATCTGCTGCAATAGCAGATAGGGGTTGCAAAATCTGGTGACAGAGCCTCTTTAAAGAGGCTCTGTCACCAGATTATAATTAAACACAGAGGAAGAGAAAGGAGTTGTTCCAGCGCTGTATGAAGTGGTTAAAATGGAAGCAGGTTTCCAAGTTTAATTGTATTCAATTAAAATAGTCCAGAAGAATAGTCCAATGTGAGGGTAAGCGGGCGGTAATGTCCTCAAAAGCCTACGCGTTTCGGATGCTCCTGCATCCTTAGTCTTGGCTGTGGTGTCTGTTTTTGAATAGCGCGCGTTGTCTCGTATTTATCCCGGTTTGTATAGTACAGCTGATTGCTGAGTGCGCCTGTCTCTGTCCTTCGTTAAGCCAGAATTTAACATCGATTAAACAACACTGCCTAAATTCTACATTCAATCATCACAATATATAACTACAACAGCGTAACATTATTGACAGTATAAAATACATCATCTTATAAATTCAAAGTATAATACTTTGACACCTATAGGACTATGCACATCAACTTGCCCAAGTAACCTGTTTGAAATTCTAGAAATAAATAAATACTTACCAATCTTATGTGCACCATCGTATGTGAGATAGCTATCTGGACAATAACGAGTAGGCAAAGTGACGGCGTCTTCCGTCGGTGTAGTTTCCATTCCACACAATAAAACGCTATCTGAAATATATAACACACTCAGGCTAGGTTGAACTTACATAACCCTATATTCTAGATCACGATATTAATGCTGTCACCAGTTGAGAATACGCAAGTGAAAACACAAACAACAGAACGGGCAGCAACCATTCTTACTTCCGGCTTGCGTTCCACAGGGATAACAACAGTGGAACGCACTCAGCAATCAGCTGTACTATACAAACCGGGATAAATACGAGACAACGCGCGCTATTCAAAAACAGACACCACAGCCAAGACTAAGGATGCAGGAGCATCCGAAACGCGTAGGCTTTTGAGGACATTACCGCCCGCTTACCCTCACATTGGACTATTCTTCTGGACTATTTTAATTGAATACAATTAAACTTGGAAACCTGCTTCCATTTTAACCACTTCATACAGCGCTGGAACAACTCCTTTCTCTTCCTCTGTACCTCAACGTGTGCCGACACGAGATTCCGGGCGCTGCTGAGACACACATCCGTAGTGTCAGGTGAGCTGGAGGATTCCTCCCCCCTCTTCTTCTATTTTTGTGATACCATCGGCTTTTTCCTACGAGCTCCCTAATTTTTCATGTTCTAATACAGAACACCGGAGGGTCCACAATAGATGTGTACATCGTAAGCGTGACTTTGTATAGATGTATTAATATAACAAGGGTCTAGACAACTAATACAAAAATCATATATACCACAGAAACGAAGATTATGGTTTTTGGTTTTGTAGTGTGAATTTCATTGTTTTTAAATTCACTACACTGCTGCAACAGGGTCCTGGAGAACATTCTTGGTCTTAACATGACGCATCAATCAGCCAACATGCCCCCTGGGGTTCAAATGTCTCGCTCTGAACTAGCTGAAAAAGTCTTTGGCAATCAAGATACTCACATCGGAAATAATCTAGAACTTGAAGATCTATTCCACACTTTAGAAAAACACCTCGCACAACAGGCCAAAATTTGGTGGGACCTTACAACCTTAAAGAACTATATCGCAAAAGATATGATACCTAGAGGTCTACGCCTCAGAAAAATTCCAACATTTATCTACACAGAAGAATTTCTAAAGGAATGGAACCAGACCCTCTCCACATGTTCCATAAATTTGATGAAACTAATTACTAAACAAGAGGAGATCAAACTATCCGAATTAGACATCAATATCACCGATATTAGAAAATCAATTGATGTGCACTCTGACTCACCTTCCTTTTCTTTTCTTCAAATTCGTACAACGACTGCCATTGATAAATTAGATCAATCCATTGCTGAAACGAAAAAAAGCAAGTTTCAACGAGATACGAGAGATTACACACATAACGAAATTTATAATTGGAACCAGAGAACAAGAAACAACACAAGACCTAGACCCATCCTCAAAAAACGGAACCAATATCGCAACCAATACAGGGATTTACCAAATAGAGTGAGTTTTAGCTCTACAGAACCGGACTCCGCTGACGGCCTGTCAGAAGATGATAATTTAACAACTCGCCCACACTCTACCCACAGAACACAAAACCAAAGTTACCAGTCAAAAAACGAGGTAGGAGGGGGGGCAGGAAGCACAAATCGAATAAATCAAGATTTCAATCGTTGCCTGCGCCCTCGGAAATTCCAACAGTACTAGAATTGAACGTCACCAACTTATCCTCCTTTACTCTAACCATGGCACAAACTGAAGTTTTATCCTTGGGTCTTAATTTTGCTCCAAAAAATAACTTCAACCTTTTCAATACGCTATTGGACATTAACAAATTTATTCGCAATTTGACTGTAAAGAAACATTTCCTTGGGCAGGAGACCCTCCCTCTGGACGATGTTCCAACCTCATCTCCCCCTACCACATCTGTTGAAGAGTCCGTACCTCCAGCTCATCCGCCACCTAGTCTTGAACAATTCTCCTTTCAAGAATTTACCACCTTAGCAGCTCTGGATCACCTACGTACGGAAACCTACAATCAAACGGTGACCACAGCCCCAAACTTTCGTACTTCCAACCCCAAGTTCTACCCAACGAACTCTAGAACTGATTCGATGGACCGTTTCCAAACGGTAATGGAAAAAGAATTACAAAACTTGGCGGACAGTCTCAAATCTCAATACCCAATAACAAATATGACGATCCAGCACAAACAAGCGGTTAAGTCGTTACACGACAACAAAGACATAGTGATAAAAATGGCGGACAAAGGAGGCAGTGTTACTGTAATGAATAAGATCGATTATAAACAATCCATTACTAAACTGCTATGTGACAAAACAACCTATAAAATACTGGAGAACAACCCAGTAGACAACATAAAAAATCGCATGAACAAACTCTTAAATGATGGCCAAAGAGGAGGTTTCATGAATAAAAAACAAGCAGAATTTATTCTTGTTGATCAACCCATTACGCCAATTTTTCATGCGCTTCCAAAAACTCACAAGCTGATTTTTCCACCACCAATGAGACCCATTGTCTCAGGTATAGGTTCAATTTTAGAACGATTGTCGGAATGGCTAGATACACTACTGCAACCTTTAGCACAAACAGCCCCGGGATTTTTAAAGGATACCAAAAATGTCCTTAATTCACTATGCAACAAAAAATGGGAGAAAAATTACACTTGGCTCACGTGTGATGTCGTGTCTTTATACACTTCTATTCCACATCACATTGCTTATGCCGCCCTTGACTACCACTTAACCAAACATAGTTTGTATGACAAAAATTTCCAAGTGTTCATTTTGGAAGTATTAATGTTTCTAATGACCAATAATTACTTTCTATTTGACACAAAATATTACCTCCAACTCAAGGGCGTATCCATGGGAGCCAAGTTCTCTCCATCGATAGCCAATTTAGTCATGTCCTGGTGGGAACAGTCCTACATTTTTTCTACCGATAATACATACGGCCACTGCATTGAATGGTATGGGAGGTATATTGACGATATTTTACTAATCTGGAAAGGAGACACTGACACCATCCCGGCCTTTGTAGAAACCCTCAATCAAAATCACTGCAACCTTAAATTCACCTACAAATTTGATAGCACTGATATCGTATTTCTAGATCTTGAATTAAACGGAAAAGAGGGACAAACAATCTCTACCCAGACTCACCGAAAACCTACCTCCTCAAATAATATCCTTCATGCAACAAGTAATCATTCAATGCAGACCATAAAAGCCATACCTGTGGGAGAGCTACATCGTGCCAAAAGGAATTGTACCTCCCAAAGTCAGTTTGAAGTTGAACAAAAGGCAATCAAAACCAGACTCAGAGCAAGAGGCTATCCCACATGGTCACTCAATAGAGCAAGTGAAATTATGACCAAAATACCCAGAACTGATTTACTCGCATACAACAATAAACATACCAAAACAAATCCTAAAATTCAATCGAAGGACACCCAACCTACTTTAATCCTACAACAGAGTAACCAGTTTATGCAAATCAAAAAATTAGTCACAAATAACTTACCTATCCTACAAGAGGATGACGGTCTGCGTTCCATCTTGGCCAAAGGCTGTCGTATCGTGGCAAGAAAGGCACCCTCTTTGGGCAGCGTGCTGTCTCCGTCACTGTTCACACCAAACGAAAATGTTAAAACAACATGGCTAGAAACAAAAGGCTTCTACAGATGTGGGCAACATCCATGTAAGACTTGCTCTTTTGCCCATCCAACTAAAACTTTCAGTAACTCTACACAAACAGATACATACAGCATCCAGAATTATATCAACTGTAACAGCGAATCCGTAATCTATGTCATAGAATGTACTGAATGTCAACTAAAATACGTGGGTTGTACAAACAGAAAACTGAAAACAAGAATTCTTGAACACCTTAGTTACGTGAGAAATATCAATATCACTAACATCTCCAATGTATCAAAACATTTTATTGTACAACACAACCGTAACACAAAAAATTTACGTTGCTACGCTATTGAAAAAATCTACCCCCCAAAAAGGGGAGGTGACCTCAAACATAAAACCCACCTGAGGGAGGCATTTTGGATTTACAGATTAAAAACTAGATATCCAGATGGCCTAAATCTTAGAAGAGACCTAATGTTCCAGTATTAACATATAGATCTCCTAGCCCCCCCCCCCTCGTAGTTATCAAGACCAAGACAAACAATAATAACTATAATAATAATAAAAATTTTAACAAAATAATATATTATTGAAGACCATCTATTACCATATTACTCCAGGACTCCTTGCCCGCATATTTACAGCCTGTACATGCATAACATGTGCTTTTTGCCATGTACATCACTGTTCATATTTTTTAAAACCACTTTTCGTTAGTCACATTCACCAATTAGGTTTTTAACCATTTTTTGTTCCAGTTGTTGTCCTACCCTCACCTCCCTCCCTGGTTACATCCTCATCACCAAAAGTAAGCGCCTGTCTCTGTCCTTCGTTAAGCCAGAATTTAACATCGATTAAACAACACTGCCTAAATTCTACATTCAATCATCACAATATATAACTACAACAGCGTAACATTATTGACAGTATAAAATACATCATCTTATAAATTCAAAGTATAATACTTTGACACCTATAGGACTATGCACATCAACTTGCCCAAGTAACCTGTTTGAAATTCTAGAAATAAATAAATACTTACCAATCTTATGTGCACCATCGTATGTGAGATAGCTATCTGGACAATAACGAGTAGGCAAAGTGACGGCGTCTTCCGTCGGTGTAGTTTCCATTCCACACAATAAAACGCTATCTGAAATATATAACACACTCAGGCTAGGTTGAACTTACATAACCCTATATTCTAGATCACGATATTAATGCTGTCACCAGTTGAGAATACGCAAGTGAAAACACAAACAACAGAACGGGCAGCAACCATTCTTACTTCCGGCTTGCGTTCCACAGGGATAACAACAATGGAACGCACTCAGCAATCAGCTGTACTATACAAACCGGGATAAATACGAGACAACGCGCGCTATTCAAAAACAGACACCACAGCCAAGACTAAGGATGCAGGAGCATCCGAAACGCGTAGGCTTTTGAGGACATTACCGCCCGCTTACCCTCACATTGGACTATTCTTCTGGACTATTTTAATTGAATACAATTAAACTTGGAAACCTGCTTCCATTTTAACCACTTCATACAGCGCTGGAACAACTCCTTTCTCTTCCTCTGTACCTCAACGTGTGCCGACACGAGATTCCGGGCGCTGCTGAGACACACATCCGTAGTGTCAGGTGAGCTGGAGGATTCCTCCCCCCTCTTCTTCTATTTTTATAATTAAACACGCCCAGTTGCTAACAACACAATACACGCCCAGTTGGAAATCAGAGAAAACACGCCCAGTTGTCCATTAGAAAAGCTCATTTGCATAAATATAAAATTGCTCATAACTTAGCCATAAATGATAGTTTTAAAAAAAACACAAAAAAAATGTTACTGTTATCTACATTGCAGCGCCGATCACATGCAATAGGAGATAGGGATTTGATAAAATGGTGACAGAGCCTCTTTAAGGAGAATAAGGCCTTCTGCACATGGGATGGAAATCCTGTAGAATTTCCGTGCGGCAACTCTGCAACGTATTACAGTACCAGCAGAGTGGATTACATTTTAACAAATCTCATGCACAATCTGTGGAGAAAAAAGCAGAAAACAGATGTGGAAATTGACCCGCGGTGCATTTTCTTAATCTGTAGCATGTCAATTTATCTTGCATAAATGCTGCAGAATATCCACAAAGAAATTACAGGCGGCAATTATGCAGCCTTTCCGTTCCCTGTTCCGGATGGCCTAAGGCTATGTTCACAGGTAGTAGAATTGCTGCTTATTTTCTGGATTTCCGCATGGAAAAGACAGTAGTACAGTATTAGTACTGAATTAAAGTAACAGAAAAATGGATGAGATTTTAACAATTCTCATCCACACGCTACAAAAATTGACCTGCAGTGCAGATTTTCAAATCCGCAGCATGTCAATTTCTGCTGCACAATGGTGGCATATTTGTTGCAGATTTTCAATGGTGAAGTGGACAAACCCCACCCACTTTTTCCAAGGTGCTTCCATAGCGCCGCATCTCTGCTCCCGCAACTGATCCCTGCGGGTGCCGGCCTCCCGTTATAACATTTCATCCCAATCACAGGCTGCAGTGGTCACAGAAGGCCGGCTGTACAGAGACCGATCCGGTGAGCAGGGTTGCGTTGCTAGGGGAGCACCATGGGAGGTGAGTATGGTCTCCTCCACCCTCACTGCTATTTTCCGCAGCAGAAAATCAGCCAGTAAATCGTCACCATCTCCACACTCCACGTTTCCCTTGGGCTCCCTGCCGATTTGCTGGGGAAATTTTCAGCAGCAAATTCGGTACGTGTGGACGTACTCTAAGCCCAGTTGCACACGACCGAGTGCCACTCTGGCCGTTTTTCACGGCATCCAATTGGCACCCGATAGCTTTCACGGACCAATCCACTTTAGTGGGTGAATCGGGTCCGTGAAAACATGTTTTCCCGGACCGACTCTCCGATCCGTGGAAAGATAGAACATGTCCTATCTTTCCATGGATCAAGGACGGGACTCGGGCGGCACACACAGTCGTGTGCATTAGGGCTTAAAATGTAAAGAATATAAGCTTTAAAAATGAATATAACAACTGTATCTATGTGAACAAGGTCTTAAATTGGCCATACACTATAATCTATGAATGCACTTTATATTTTGTGAATGCACTGGGAGTATATTTTGTGAATGCACTGGGAGTATATATTGTGAATGCACTGGGAGTATATACTATACATGTACTGGGAATATATACTGTACATGCACTAGGCATATATACTGTGAAAGCACTGGGAGTATCTACTGTGAATGCACTGGGAGTATCTACTGTGAATGCACTGGGGGTATATACTGTACATGCACTGGGAGTATATACTGTGTATGCAATGGGAGATTATACTGTGAATGCAATGGGAGTATATGCTGTGAATGCACTGGGCGTATATACTGTGAATGCACTGGGCGTATATACTGTGAATGCACCGGGTGTATATACTGTGAATGCACCAGGTGTATATACTGTGAATGCACTGGGGGAATATACTGTGAATGCACTGGGGGGGGGGGTATAGTTTGAATGCACTGGGGGGGTATAGTTTGAATGCACTGGGAGTATTTACTGTACATGCATGCACTAGGGACATATACTGTACATGCACTGGGAGTATATACTGTACATGCTCTGGAAGTATATACTACATATGCACTGGGGGTATTTACTGTGAATGCACTGTGTACATGCACTGGGAGTATATACTCTACATGCACTGGGGGTATATACTGTGAATGCACTGGGAGTATATACTGTGAATGCACTGGGAGTATATACTATACAAGCACTGTGTACATGCACTGGGGGTATATACTGTGAATGCACTGGGAGTATATACTGTGAATGCACTGGGAGTATATACTGTGAATGCACTGGGAGTATATACTGTGAATGCACTGGAAGTATACACTGTACATGCACTGGGGGTATATACACTGTACATTAACTGGGAATATATACTGTGCATGCACTGGGGGTATATACTGTGCATGCACTGGGGGTATATACTGTACATGCACTGGGGGTATATAGTGTACATGCACTGGGGGTATATAGTGTACATGCACTGGGTGTATATAGTGTACATGCACTGGGGGTATATAGTGTACATGCACTGGGGTATATACTGTACATGCACTGGGGTATATAGTGTACATGCACTGGGGGTATATACTGTGAATTCACTGGGGGTATATACTGTGAATGCACTGGGGGTGTATAGTGTGAATGCACTGGGAGTATGTACTGTACATGCACTAGGAATATATACTGTACATGCACTGGGAGTATATACTGTGAATGCACTGGGAGTATATACTGTACATTCACTGGGAGTATATACTATACAAGCACTGTGTACATGCACTGGGGGTATATACTGTGAATTCACTGGGGGTATATACTGTGAATTCACTGGGGGTGTATAGTGTGAATGCACTGGGAGTATGTACTGTACATGCACTAGGAATATATACTGTACATGCACTGGGAGTATATACTGTGAATGCACTGGGAGTATATACTGTGAATGCACTGGGGGGGTATAGTTTGAATGCACTGGGAGTATTTACTGTACATGCATGCACTAGGGACATATACTGTACATGCACTGGGAGTATATACTGTACATGCTCTGGAAGTATATACTACATATGCACTGGGGGTATTTACTGTGAATGCACTGTGTACATGCACTGGGAGTATATACTCTACATGCACTGGGGGTATATACTGTGAATGCACTGGGAGTATATACTGTGAATGCACTGGGAGTATATACTATACAAGCACTGTGTACATGCACTGGGGGTATATACTGTGAATGCACTGGGAGTATATACTGTGAATGCACTGGGAGTATATACTGTGAATGCACTGGGAGTATATACTGTGAATGCACTGGAAGTATACACTGTACATGCACTGGGGGTATATACACTGTACATTAACTGGGAATATATACTGTGCATGCACTGGGGGTATATACTGTGCATGCACTGGGGGTATATACTGTACATGCACTGGGGGTATATAGTGTACATGCACTGGGGGTATATAGTGTACATGCACTGGGTGTATATAGTGTACATGCACTGGGGGTATATAGTGTACATGCACTGGGGTATATACTGTACATGCACTGGGGTATATAGTGTACATGCACTGGGGGTATATACTGTGAATTCACTGGGGGTATATACTGTGAATGCACTGGGGGTGTATAGTGTGAATGCACTGGGAGTATGTACTGTACATGCACTAGGAATATATACTGTACATGCACTGGGAGTATATACTGTGAATGCACTGGGAGTATATACTGTACATTCACTGGGAGTATATACTATACAAGCACTGTGTACATGCACTGGGGGTATATACTGTGAATTCACTGGGGGTATATACTGTGAATTCACTGGGGGTGTATAGTGTGAATGCACTGGGAGTATGTACTGTACATGCACTAGGAATATATACTGTACATGCACTGGGAGTATATACTGTGAATGCACTGGGAGTATATACTGTACATTCACTGGGAGTATATACTATACAAGCACTGTGTACATGCACTGGGGGTATATACTGTGAATGCACTGGGGTATATACTGTGAATGCACTGGGAGTATATACTGTGAATGCACTGGGAGTATATACTGTGAATGCACTGGAAGTATACACTGTACATGCACTGGGGGTATATACACTGTATATTAACTGGGAATATATACTGTGCATGCACTGGGGGTATATACTGTGCATGCACTGGGGGTATATACTGTACATGCACTGGGGGTATATAGTGTACATGCACTGGGGGTATATAGTGTACATGCACTGGGTGTATATAGTGTACATGCACTGGGGGTATATACTGTACATGCACTGGGGTATATACTGTACATGCACTGGGGTATATAGTGTACATGCACCGGGGGTATATACTGTGCATGCACTGGGAGTATATAGTGTACATGCACTGGGAGTATATACTGTACATGCACTGGGGGTATATACTGTACATGCACTGGGGTATATAGTGTACATGCACTGGGCGTATATACTGTACATGCACTGGGGGTATATACTGTACATGCACTGGGGGTATATACTGTACATGCACTGGGGGTATATACTGTACATGCACTGGGGGTATATACTGTGAATGCACTGGGAGTATATACTGTGAATGCACTGGGAGTATATACTATACATGTACTGGGAGTATATACTGTGAATGCACTGGGAGTATCTACTGTGAATGCACTGGGGGTATATACTGTAAATGCACTGGGGGTATATACTGTGAATGCAATGGGAGTATATGCTGTGAATGCACTGGGAGTATATACTGTACATGCACTGGGGATATATACTGTGAATACACTGGGAGGTGTGAGCTGTGGCAGCACTGAGACAGATCTCAGCTGTATTTGTACTATCCTACCAGCGAAGAGGGAGGGTCCAGGCCGTGGATGTGTGCTTATTAGTGGGCATAGAGGCGGAGGGCTGAGATGTGCTGAGGACATTGGGAGGTTCTCGCTCTTTGCACTGTCCTCACTCTGTCAATCTGCACGTCCTGCATTCTCTCGGAGTCTCAGGGACATTTGGAGGGTCTTTGAAGGAGGAGTACGTGAGGAGGAGGTGAGTTGCATATATATTTAGATTGTCTGCTGGATTACAAGGATTTTTTACATGCCAACATCATGTTATGAGTGCTTCCTCTGTATGGACACACTGTGCCTCTGACAACCCTGTGCATGGCAACACACCTTCCACACAGAGCCCAGCCTGTAGTCTAGTATATCCTGCAGGGACGGGATACCACACTTTCTCATTATTTAGCTTTGACAGGTCTCCGCAATGTAAGTTGCAGTCTCATTTATGCGATTTTGTTATATTTGCTTTTCTTTATTTAATGCATCTGATTTTATTATTATTATTATTATTATTATTTTTTATTTTTTTTACAGGGCTCACTCATATTCCTATGTCATAACTGCCCGTGGTCTTACAAGGAATCTAGAAGCAGCAAACCACAATGGAGCCCACTAAGCAGGTCCGGGTTCTGATGCTCAATGATATGGAGAAGTTAGAGAAAAGGCTGTTTAGGCTCGAACAAGGTAAAACCCTGGACTGTGCAGCATGGAGCTCTTCCTAGTGGACTCTTCACCCACAGTATGTTTTGTGATAATCTGGAAATTCGTCATTGGGATTTTCTTTGCAATGTTTTGCTTCTGGTGGACACTGTGCATGTCCATGACGAATGCTTTTTGCTGAAGTAGCAATTTTCTAATATTGGAATAGCCAACTCCACCAGTCAGAGCACGCAGGGATGCAGAAAATGACATTGTAGTTGCACTAGAAATCTATCAGCAGACCTGTGGTCCATCAATAAGCTAGACCATCCTGCTGACAGACCTGCAGTGCAATAGTGGAGAATGTGAATGTTCCTGTAGCCCTGCATGTGTAGTATCAGAAAGTTTTCGCTGCTATAAAAATCGATCACTATGATAAGAATATTTAGGGGTTACAGGTCAACTTAAGAGTGAAATGTCAGTTGCGCTGCTGTAATAAATTATATCAAACTGCTGTTACGACACTTGCAATGTTGACACTCAGAAAGCAATTGCAAAAGGCAAAACTGCAGAAGTTGTTCTTTTATGTTTGTAGAAGATTCATAAGCGGTTAAAAAACAATGTTTCAGACTCCAACCTTTGACATAAATTATTGGACAGAGAAAATTAATACTCATTGCGCTATCTATCTATCTATCTATCTATCTATCTATCTATCTATCTATCTCATAAGGCCCTTTTACACCAGCTGATAAGCGGCCGGTGCAGCGAGCGCCGATCAACGAGACATCTTTGATCGGCGCCCGTTTGCTACTGTCACACGGAGCTATGGATGGGGATAAGCGGACGTTACTTCGAACGCTCGTCCCCATACATTATTATCATATCGGCAGTGAGTCTACAGGGAGATGCGCTGCCAACAACGATAATAGTTCACTTTTTTAAAACGTCCAGTTTAAACCCTGAGTTGGACAGTATGGATGATGGAATAACACAAGCATATTAGTCTGATCCCAGCCCCCCCAGCTGCTGCCTTTGTTTCTATTATTCCACCATGTCTTTGCTGACTCCTTGCATTTACTTACACGTGCTAATTTGCTTGTAATCCACTTGGCCAGATCTTTAAGGTTTATGCAAAGTAACATGTTTGTTTGCCATGTAAATACTGAGTCGGGAGCAGCTGGCCATAGACATGACATTTTAAGTGGACTGGTCATCCAACTGTACCTTTGGCAGATACCACCTCAAACGTTTACGACCATGCCTAGTAAAATGTTGTCCGATGCAACAAGGGCCAGAAGACAAAACAACACCCGTTTATAAGGCCCAATAAGCTGTCAATCAGCCCATCGAACTCTAAACTATTATCAATTGATAACTTGCCATTTATCAAAAAGAATGTGTCCATTCAGAGGAGAATTATATTCCTAGAGATTTCATCATGCAAATACATATGTTTTTTAATTAAAAATGTATTTAATTTTCGATATTGCCTCTGTGTGTTATCCTGGCATAGTAGAGCTCTCCTACTGCACCGGACGTTTCATGCAACATCCGCTGATAGATTTGCTGGCATGTAACTTTCTTACAGCACAAAATACCTGCCACGTCATGAAGTACTTTTTCCAATTTCACTTTTGGCCTCTAGGGCCAAAAGTGAAACATCTGTTTGGTTAACCCCTTCGCGCACCCGGACGTTCTATTACGTTCGGGTGCGGGGAGTGCTGTTTAGAGCGCGCTGAGCGAGCTCCATATGCTGCGGGTATCGGCTGTATTTTACAGCGGACACCTAGGACTAACAGCCAGGAGCAGCGATCTCGCTGTTCCTGGCTGTTTAACCCCTCAAATGCTGCGGTCATCGGAGGCATTGAAAAGAGGGGGACGGCCCCCTCCAACAACTCATCGCCCGCCCCCCCCCCCGCAACGAGATCGGGGGGTGACGACGGTTGCCATGGCAGCACAGGGGCCTAATGAAGGCCCCCAGGACTGCCTTCACTCTGCTTCTGCTAAGCCTTAACAGAAGCCTGTAAAAATGACAATATACTGCCATAATGACAATATACTGCAATACATTAGTATTGCAGTGTATTCTACCAGTGATCTAACGATCGCTGGTTCAAGTCCCCTAGGGGGGCTAATAAAGTGTGTAAAAAAAAAAAGTTTAAAACCGTTTTTAGTAGTGAAAAAAAATTAAAAAATGTAAAGTTAAAAAAACAAAACGTTTCCCATTTTTCCGATAAAGTAATGTAAAAAAAGTTAACAAAATTGGTATCGCTGCATCCATAAAAGTTTGAGCTATTACAATATAGCGTTATTTAAAGCGCACGGTGGATGCCGTAAAAAATACCCAAATCACTGTATTTTGGTCAACTTAGCTCTCAAAAAAAATGTAAGAAAAAGTGATCAAAAAGTTCATGGTACCTGAAAAAACTATAGCTCGTCCTGCAAAAAATAAGAACTCACAGCGCTCAATTGCTAAAAAAATAATAACGTTATGGCTCTCAGAATGTGGCGACACAAAACATTTTTTTTTTTAACAAAAAGTTTTTTATCAATAAAAGTAGTAAAATATTTTAAAAAAACTATATAAATTTGATATCACCGTAATCGTATTGAACCATAGAATAAAGATAAGTTGTCCTTTTTACCGCACGGTGAAAGCCGTAAAAACGAAACCCAAAAAACAATTGAGGAATCGCAGTTTTTTCCAACTTCAGCCTGCAAATAATTTTTTTCTCCGTTTACCAGTACATTATCTGCAACTATAAATGGTGCCAAAAGAAACTACAACTCCTCCTGCAAAAAATAAGCCCTCACATCACTTTATTGATGGAAAAATATAAAAAAGTTATGGCTCTTGGAATGCGGGGAGTGAAAAACGAAAATGAAAAATAAAAAAATGGCTCAGTCATGAAGGGGTTAATGGTTTAGTTCACCATGGCTCCTTCTACCCAGACAGATGAAAGTGAACTACTTGTTCATTCTAGGATACGTCCTATACACATGTCTGAACCTACATTAGGTAATATACAGGGGCATCGGTTGTGGTGAGCTATTCACTTTTTTTTTTTAAGGTAAAAGCCCCACCATATACCCCCCTCCAAATAATATTCTGTCACAGGGACACTTAGATACTCAATAGTAAAATTTGTTTAGTCTTAAGGGGGTTTCACACGGGCCAATTATCGGGCAGATTTGCGTTTATAGAACGCTTGTTGCCGATAATTGCCCTGTGTAAACAGGAGAGCGATCAGCAGATGAACGAGCAAACGCATTCTCCGCATTTCTATGTAATTGATGCATGAAACACGGACAGTACACGAAAAAGCGTCTATGCGCTGTCCGTGTTTTTCACGTCCCGTAGACTTCAATGGGCGACTAGGTGCGTGGAAACGCACCAATATGTGACCTGCAGTGAGTTTCACGCAACGGACACTCGCTGCATGAAAACTCACGCATATCTGAATGGCCCCATTGAAATTAATGGAACTGTGTGCTATGTGTTTATTTCAACGCACAACATACGGACAAGAATCACGCTCGTGTGAATGAGCCCTTACCGTTATTCAGTAACATTGACCGAAAAATACTACTTTACAGTGACTGAAAAAAAACAGCATGACAGTCCAACAGCAATGGAGTAGAATAAACAACATGAGGGAACATAAACCCGGCTAGTGACCATTTCACATCAATTGATGCTTTGTCAAAGCCTATTGGGAATCTAGGGATTGCTTACTAATATACGCTATGAATAAATGACACAGACACAGCTTCTTAAAGCACTTCTTTGGCAAACACCAATAATGCATACAACAAAGTAATACATAATATTACAAAATGACTTAACAAGTGTTATTCACCTATTCACATCTATACTGTGTATGTGTGTGTGTGTGTGTGTGTGTGTGTGTGTGTGTGTGTATGTATATATATATATATATATATATATATATATATATATACATACCCTTCACATTTTGTTTTGTTGAGTCCTTGTGCTCAAATGAAAAGAATTCTAGTTTTTCCCCATCATTCTGCCCTCAATACCCCATAATGACAAAGAAAAAACAGAATGTCAGTAATCTTTGCTAATTTATTGAAAAGGAAAAACGAAAATATTACATTGACATAAGTATTCAGACACGATCATCTGCTGGTCGTATCATTTTTAAAAAGTAAAATATTATCGTTGTCGGCAGCACATCTTGGTGTGTAAACGGGGAGACGCGCTGCCGACATGATAATGTATGGGGCCGAGCGATCGGAGTATCGACCTCTCATCCCCATCCATCGCTCCGTGTGACAGGAGAAAACGAGCGCCGGCGCTCACTGCACCTGCCGCTTATCGACCGGTGTAAGAGGCCCTTAAGCCACTCCTGTGTTGTCTTGGCTGTGTGTTTAGGGTCATTGTCTTTTTGGAAAGTGAACCTTGGGCCCAGTCTGAGGTCCAGAGCATTCTGGATCAGGTTTTCATTAATAAAATCTCTGTACTTTGCTCCATACAACCTCCCTCAACCCTGACCAGTCTCCCTGTCCCAGGCACTGTAAAAACACCCCCACAGCATGATGCTGCCACCACCATGCTTCACTGTAGGGATATTATTGGGCAGGTGATGAGCAGTGCCTGGTTTACTCCAGACATGACGCTTAGAATTGAGGCCAAAATGTTCAATCTTGGTTTCATTAGACCACAGAATCTTGTTTCTCACAGTCTGAGAGTGCTTTAGTTGCTTTTTTGCAAACTCCAGACGGCTTTCATGTGTCTTTTATTGAGGAGAAGCTTCTTTCTGGCCTCTCTGCCATGAAGCCCAGATTGACGGAGTGCTGCAGTGATGGTTGACCTTCTGAATGTTCCTCCCATCTGCACACAGCATCTTTGGAGCTCAGCCAGATTGACTATTGGGTTCTTGGTCACCTCTTACCAATGCCCTTCTCCCCCGATTACAAAGTTTGGTGGGGCGGCCGGCTCTATGAAGAGTCCTGGTTGTTCTAAACTTCATCCATTTAAGAATTATGGAGGCCACTGTGTTCTTGCAAACTTTCAGTGCAGCAGAATTATTATTTTTTGTACCCTCCTCCATATCTGTGTCTCCACACAATCCTGTCTCTGAGCTCTACAGGCAGTTCTTTCCTCCTTATGGATTGGTTTTTGCTCTGATATGCATTGTCACCTATGAGACCTTATATACTGTAGACATGGGTATTATGTCTTTCCAAATCATGTCCAATCTAATGAATTTACCACCGGTGGACTCCAATGAAGGTGTAGAAACGATTCATAGATCTAGAGAAATGGAAGGCCCCCAGAGTTACATTTTAAGTGTCATAGCAAAGGGTCTGAATATTTATGTCCATGCAAAATTTGAGTTTTTCATTTTTAATAAATTTGCAAAAATTTCAAAAATAATTTTTTCACTGTAATTATTGAGTGCGGAATAATGGGGAAAAACGTTAAAAATTTTTCAGCACAAGGCCTCAACATAGCAAAATTTTTAAAAAGTGAAAAGATCTGGACTTTCCAAATTCACTGTATATACCATATATACTTAAAGAGTGACTACACTTTCATCAAACTTTTGATATGGCATGGAGACCTATCAGAAGTTTTGATTGGTGGGGTCCGGGTGCTGAGACCCCCGCTGTCGCTGAAACGAAGGTGCAGAAGCGCTCAGCTGGGCACCCCACACCTTTCGGCTGTGATCGTCGCTACCTGTCATGCTGAAGACATCTCTCATGGAATGTATATGTGAGCCGTCTTCAGCCTGACAGGGAGCGCTAAAACTGCAGTCACTCTTAAAATTTAGAGGTCCTAATGCTTGTTCTATAAAGATCCATAATAATTCACTATGGAGGAGTGCAATGTGTCTATCACTACCATTAGGGGGAGCTAGGGTATGTTCACACAGAGTTTTTTTCAGGCAGAATTGGAATCCGATATTTTGTGGCAAATTTTGACCTACCTGCACTTTTCTTTGCCGCGTTTTTGTATTTTACGTTACTTAGTCTTAATTTTTTAATTAACCGTTATGCAAAAAATACCTTTGTTGTCTTTGTCATGAAAAGCTGAGGCATGTTACTCTCCAGTTTGTATGGAGGACATTACAGTGTATATCTAACCCTATTCCACGCTTTAAGACTACCGACACCTCTATGTTGGTAAAAGGCCAAGTTAATTTAAGACAAATATTTCTCTGGTGTCATCGCCCTTAGAAACAAGACACCAATGACTTAGAATCTTGTAGGGCAGACTATTATTAGCGGTCATTGCATTAACCCGGCTGGAATGGGGCCTGGAGGTGACCTTTTAGTATCATACACTTTAATCAAAATAACCTGGTGGAAGTGAAAGTCATTTCAAGCTGAGATATTGTGGATGTTCTGCTTATGAAATGGATGGAGATTTTCATTTTCAGTCCATAAATGCTTTTTTCCCATTTTTTTTTCTTTAATTCTTTATTTTTTCTTTATAATAGAAAAATTAACATCATAAAAAAAAGTGCAATGCAAAGTCACACCAAAAAGAGAGGAAAAAAATCAAAATAACTTTTTCCATAGTTATTGCAAATAAATTCAGTCTTTACAATTTATTGGTTCTTTCTTATTATATTTGATCTAGGATGGACAAATCTGAAGGCAGGTAGCTGTTAATTTTCTTCTGATTTCCTAATGTTTTTTAGGTTGTTTTTTTTCTTCAAAAGAAAAATCAAACTGGCACCTAGAGAGCTTTTACAGGAGACCAAGATTTACAATGTTGCGTCCATTCCTGTACTTGATGGTGCTTCTCTATTGCAAGGGGTACAGGGTGAAAAACTAGCTTGCCCCAGCTAACTGAACAAAAATCTTTCCCATAAATCTTCACCTAGGCTCAACTTGCCATCTTCTTTTAGGGTTTGAGCTTCAATTCCGGTTGGGGCCCACACTACAAGGGAAAGATGTCGCTGTGTATTCCAACTACCCACTACCTGGTGGTACCTTTCAACGTGACACCTTTCATCCACTGCAATGGCACAACCCAACCGGCCGGGAAGAGGATTCTGACAAGTTTTGTAAACTAGATTTGCAGACTGCTGGATCATTTCAGTACAGATTCAACTTATCGTAAGTAAAAACAAAATTCTGTTTAAAGTGAAAATTTGTATTTGGGGACCTTTGCCAAGAAAAACATATTTTTTCTTATTTAAACCTCTTTTGCTACTTTTTACTATGAGTTTTCAACAGTAAAATACCGTGGACCCTGTCTGACCCTACAAAGGCCTGTAACAAGGATTGCTCGCATTCTTTGACCTGTACATGAAGGGAGTGGAGGAATCTGTAGAGCATTACTGTCTTTGATCCAAATCACCATCCATATCAATGTTCACAACCTAACTGACTAGTAAAACAACGGTTATATGTGTATGCAGAGATCGTCCTAAATATGTTCCAACAGAGTTCAAATACTCCTCTTGTTCTTCTCCGCATTTTGGAAGAGTATTTTTTGCTAAGGATCAGTATAATAATAATCATAATAATAATCATAATAATAATTAAAAAATATATATATATATTTATTTATGTAGATAACATATTTACAATTATATTGTCCAGGCTGGGGCCTGCATTTTATAATGATGATCTATCCACAGTATAGGTCATCAGTATATGATTAATGTGGGTCCGACACACGACCCCCGTTCCGATCAGCTGTTCCGGGTGCCAGAAGCTATGCAGGGTCAGTGCTGGAAGCAGATGGCTCCGACAACTGTATAGCTGCTACACTGGGTTACTGCAGCTCTGCTCCTATTCACTTGAATAGGAGCAGTACAGCATGGCCGCTGTACAGTGGTCAGAGCCAGCCAGAACAGCTGATCGGTGTGGGGTCCCGGTGTCAGACCCCACTGATCATTTACTATCCTCTGGATAGGTCATCAGTATAAAAAATATCACCGAGCCTGGACATCCCCCTTTAGGAAAGAACATATACAGACAAAATCCGACATAAGAGTGACAAGTACTGTAGTTACCAATTCAAACAAGAGGAGTGATGGCCCTCCTCACAAGAGCTCACAATCTATGAGGGAATAGGAGTGACACAAAATGTAAAAAGTGCATGTTTTGTACAATGGTCAAGCCATCTTTTATACAAAATGAGGTAGTAGTAGTCGTACACATAAAGTTGCATGAGCCAGTCACCAGCCAGTATATGTGTATCACAGATATGAAGTGCATTAGGGCACAAGGAGTGGGAGAGATATTGCTGAATAAAACAAAGGTATCGTTTTATCAGGAATAATGAAGGGGGTATAAAAAGGAAAGTCAAATTAGAAAATATGACTTTTTAAGGCCACAAATAAAGCTGTGGATGTTCGGTATTAATCTGATTGTACTGGGTAGTGCAAACCCTACCTTTCTAAAAGCCTGAAATCTATCACTTAAGGACCAGGGCAGTAGACCATGCCATAGTTTGAAGTCAATTCAATAACCGTTAAAATAGTGGAACTGGAACAGTGGAACATGTCAAATAAGGTGTGTACCCACCCGCTGCCCCCAGACATCCATGTTACATTCATGTACTATACAGATCCCCCCGAACGTCAGATTTGCACAGTCCAAGTAAAATCGATGATTGGGGGTTGGGCACATCTTATATGATAATCCTCTCCTATTTAGAGCACTAACACTGTCTGTGAGTTATAAATTGGAATAATTTTTACTCCGTTGACAAATACTCCAAATTGGCCTTTTACCATATGTTTCCTGCAAGCTCCACCAAGTCCACACTACAGGAGATCATTATGGGTCCTTTGATACCGGCCAATTTTGACCGTAACAACGAGCGCCGATCAACGAGGCAACTCGTTGATCGGCACTCATTTGCTCCTTTCACAAGGAGCTATGATCAGTAATGTATGGGGACGAGCGCTCATTACAACAATCGCTCGTCCCCATGCATTACCATCATGTCGGCAGCACATCTTCCTGTTTACACAGGGAGATATGCTGCCGACAACGATAATATTTTCTGCTACATACACAATACGATCAGCAGATGAACTAGTGTTTGCTCGTTCATTGGCTGATCGGCACCCTGTTTACACAGGGCAATTATCGGGAACAAGCGTTCATATGAACGCTCTTTTGCCCGATCATTGGCTCGTGTAAAAGGGCCTTTATTGTCTGGGCGCCGCAGCATTCATGAAACAGTCTCACGGCAGAGGATGTGCTACACTCACTCCCACAGCTTGCCCAAACTGACCAATCAGCTGCTTGGAAATGAGAAATCTCCTTACTTGCAGCCTGTACAGGCATTAATATGACCTCTGTGTTTAAATATGTGGGCACTGATGAGGATGGTAATTTGGGTCCATTCAATGTCGCTATGACGAGGCTTAATAAGGCCAGAGCAAAGGCAGGTCGTTTTATCATGAGCAACTAGCAATAGTGCGTCCTGGTGCGGGGTTTGAAGTATGGAGTGGGCTCACGTGCTCGCTCCATATGCTGCGGACACCTCGCACTATCGGCCATGAACAAGGATCGCTCTGATCCTAGCCGCTTAAGCTCAAGAATGCCGTGGTCAATAGCGACCATGGCATCTAAGCCATTAGAAAGAAGGGGGGCAGCCCCTCCAAAAGCCTATTGGCCCCTGTGATGCGATTGCGGGGTGCTGACTGGTTGTTATTGCAGTCCAGGTCTGCCATCTTTCTGCCCCTGTTAAGCCCTGCCTCTAGCAGGGCTTAACAGGAGCCTGTAGAGATGATAATACACTGTGACACATTAGTATTGCAGTGTATTGAACCAGCAATCTGACAATCCCCTAGGGGGACTAATAAAAAGTGTAAAAAATTGTTTAATAGAGATTTCAGTGGTGTACAAAAAAAGAAATAATATTAGACGCTCAGAAAACCCCCTTTTTCCAATTTGTCCTCTCAAGTAATGTAAAAAAGAAACAAAATTGTTATTGAATCGCTGTTTTTTTGTTAACTTAAGGGCTACATTTTTGTTAATAAAATATGATCAAAAAGTCGTATTTAACAAAAAATCATACCAATAAAAACGACCGCTTGTCCCACAAAAAATAAGACCTCAGATTACTCAATTGCTGAAAAAAAAAGTTATTGCTCTCAGAATTGTGCAACGCTAATTTTTGTTATTTTTTTTGTTTTAACAAATAATTTTTTCTTTGTAAAAGTAAACAAAAACAGTGATTCTGGCGGTTTATTTTTTTACAGTGTTCACCCTGCGAGTTAAATAATGTAATATTGCAATAGTTCGGACTTTTACAGACGCGGCAATACCAATTTTGTTTCTTTTTTGCATTACTTGAGAGGACAAATTGGAAAGAGGGGGTTTTCTGAGCATTTGATAATATTTTTTCTTTTTTTGTACACCACTGAAAACTCTATGAAACAATTTTTTACACTTTTTATTAGTCCCCCTGGGGGATTGTCAGATTGCTGGTTCAATACACTGCAATACATTTTAAAAACAACTATATAAATTTGGTATCGCCGTAATCGTGTTTACCCTGGCAGAATAAAGTTAAGAAGTTGTTTTTTGCCACACAGTGAAAGACGTAAAAACGAAACTCCAAAAAAGTAGGATTCATTATTTTTCCCAATTCCACCCCACAAAGAAATGTTTTTCAGTTTCCCATATATAGTGCCAGTAGAAACTACAACTCTTCCTGCAAAAAACAAGCCTTCACACCACTCCTTTGCTGGAAAAATAAAAAAGTTATGGCTCTTGGAAGGCAGGAAATGAAAACGAAAAAAGGAGAAATGGTTGTGACTGCAAGGGGTTAATTAACCAAGTGATTTTCATTTGTCGATAATAATTGATATGTTATGAAACTATGCTTGATCGATCGGAACACATCTGGTTTATGCTTCCGTTTCTTTCTTCGTTGTTCGTGGTAGATGCTACATACATAGAATTTACTGTCCTGTTTATTTCCTTTCCCAATGTCCTGATTATAAAAAAAATTTAATTGAGCATTTTTAGTATTGGGGTAAAGTCTTTGTCTGTGGGCAGGTTTAGTGATGTGGACATGTGTTGGATTTCAAAAGCAAGTGACTAAAGCAGCCCTTTATATGTACATGATGCAAATCAGCGGCCATTGTGTAAGGCCCTGAGGAAGTTGTTTGAGCGCAATGAAGTGAGGAAGAACTGACTGGGTAGAGCAGACTGTTCTGTTGCCTTTGTTTTACAGTGTGTGTGTGCGTGCGTGTGTGCGTGTGCGCGTGCGTGTGTGTGTGTGTCAGATTTGGGACAGATGGGAGGAGGGGAGCTCTACAATATTTTTCACCACTTTACGAAGCTAAGCGCGAAACGCGCGTTAGGGCAATCCGGCACCTTACTCCCTGAATTTCTGTACAACAATCGACATGTACTTAACACATGTACTTTGTCGTATATTCTGTAGTGACTTGGGACTCCAATATTACTACTTCAATTGGATTGTTTTTCAGCCGTTTAGAAGATCAGGTTACTTCGGTATAATGGGCCCTGTTCACACATGCAAGGGGTTTATTCTTGGTGATGCCTGCGGTATGCTGCTTTATCACATAGGCTGCCTAAGTGAGACTATTATGGTGGTTGACCGCTTGGCAGAGAGAAGGTTAATAAATTGGTGTCTAGCCCTGAAACGTCTAAAAGGAAAACACCAAGGAGTCTGCAGAGGAGAATTGTTCATTTACACTAAATGACTCACACTCCAATAGAGCTCGGCCGGCATATTTTCCAGCACTGTTCAATCATGTAATGAAGTAAACATATCAAGTAACAAATTCTGAAAATGAATGAAAACGAACATACAGTAGGTCAAAAAGAAGAGAAATCTTTTTTAATAGGAGCTCTCAGTGGGCTGTTCTACTAATGTTATTACACCATCAGGAAATTTTGGTGGATAATCGGTATAAGGCCTAGTTCACACTCGAGTTTTTTGACATGCAGAAAAGAAATCTGATTTTTAATTGCCAGCATTTTTTTGGATGCGTTTTTTGCCCGTTGCCGTTGAATCTAATGCAAAAACCGTGGGCAAAACCCAAAAATGCTGAAAACGAGCGCCATGGGATTTTTCTGCTATCCATTGATTTCAACGAGAGGTCAAAGGTGGAAACCACTCGAAAAAAGAGCATGCCACTTTTTTTTTCTGCCAGCGGCCAAAGGTGAATTCAATAGGGGAGTGATTTGGGTCGGTTTTTGGCACTGATTCCAACACATTTTCTGCGCCAAGAAAACTATGTGTAAATTGATCCTAAGATTAACATCACCCCGTGTAAAACAATGTTTCCATTCCCTGGCATCACCTTGTACTCAAAGCTGTATTCTTTTTCTCCTACAGGAAGCAGAAGAGTGGAGACGGTTACATTGTAGTGGATCCGGTACTGAGAGTCGGAGCTGATAACCGCATTCTTGCCTTGGATTGCGTCACGATTCAGACTTTCCTCTCCAAATCCTTGGGGCCATTTGATGAGTGGGAGGACAGACTAAGAGTAGCCAAGGAGTCAGGTAACATCAGTGGCTGGCATCATTTTTTTCACTTTCCAGCCTCGACTAATATAATATTCCTGACAATAGTTTTTATTATGGAAGTCGGCAATAATTCTAATTATCTTCCTTTTTATTGTGTATTTTTTATTTGGTAGGCTACAATATGGTGCATTTTACACCCCTGCAGACCCTGGGGACTTCTCGATCTTGTTATTCATTGGCTAACCAGTTGCAACTAAATCCGGACTTCTCCAGAGCAGGGAAGACATATGATTGGAGGGATGTTGGGAAACTGGTGGAGAAGATGAGGACAGAATGGGACATGCTGAGCATTACTGATGTTGTATATAACCACACAGGTAAGAATACAAGAAGTAATGATCGGTATAGGTAAGAATACAAGAAGTAATGATCGGTATAGGTCAGCTCCTAAAACCATGATAATGAATGAAACCCAACAACTAAATTGAATTAGTAATAGAAATTAGTAGTGGGAAGGCACATTAACCCTGGCACAGTGGTTCTTAACCTGGGTTCGATCGAACCCCAAGGGTTCGGTGAGTCAGTCTCAGGGGTTCAGCGGAGGTCAAGACACATATCCGACTCATATGATTTGTGATGACACGCCCTGCTTGGCCATCATTGGCTGCAGGTGATCACGCTACATCGCTTGGCCTCTCTGTGCTGCAGGGAATTTGGTACGCTCAGTAGTCGACTTGTGACTGTCGTGATGGTACGTCGTGTGATTTCTTTCTTAAAATTTGAATCCCTTCATACTAACTATGTCAAGCACAAAAAGAAAGTGGTCGGACGAATATGTACAATATGGATTCAGATGTAGAACGGAACGTGATGGGAGTCAGCGTCCTAACTGCATGATTTCCAATGCCAAGTTGAGCAATTCTAGTCTAGCACCGGCAAAACTAAGAGAACACTTCCTTAAGCTGCATGGAGATGGAAAATACAAGAATACAACACTCGCTGAATTCAAGGTGAAGAGAGCCAGAGTCGATGAAAAGGCTACTCTGCCTGTTCTTGGCTTCGTACCCATCAACAAACCGATCCTCACAACATCGTACAAAGTTGCTTACCTGATCGCAAAGCAGGGCAAACCACACACCATTGGTGAAACACTCATAAAACCATGGCGAAGATGGCGAATATCATGCTGGGAAAAGATTCTGAAGTTACGTTTTCCCAAATTCCTCTTTCAAATGACACCATCACCGACAGAATAGAGGACATGAGCAAAGACATCTTGACTCAAGTAGTTGCATATCTGATTTCAAGCCCGGCAAAATTCAGCCTTCAACTCGATGAGACCAGAGACGTTTCCAATCTAAGCCAGCTTGCTGTATTTGTCCGCTATGTGAAAGACGACGTGATAAAGGAAGATTTTTTATTTTGTAAGCCTCTTACAATAACAACTAAGGCAGCCGAAACTTGTGGATAACTTTTTCAAAGACAACAATCTTTCGTGGGATATGGTTTCTGCAGTTTGTTCGGACAGAGCTCCAGTCATGCTGGGAAGAAAGTCTGGTTTTGGTGCGCTAGTGAAAGCCGATGCACCACACATTATTGTTACGCATTGTATTCTGCACAGGCATGCGTTGGCAACAAAAACCTTGCCTCCAAAACTGGCTGAAGTATTAAAAATTGTAGTGGAATGCGTGAGCTATGTGCGAAATAGTGCTCTGAGGCACCGCATCTTCAGTGAGCTGTGTAAAGAAATAGGCTCTGAATTCGAGGTACTTCTGTACCATTCTAACATTCGGTGGTTATCCCGTGGACAGGTGCTGAATCGTGTTTTTGCCGTGCGTGTGGAATTAGCCCTGTTTTTGCAAGAGCACCAACATTGTCATGCAGATTGCTTCAAAAATTCTGAGTTCATTCTCATTTTAGCGTACATGGCTGATATCTTCGCAGCTCTCAATCATCTCAATCAACAGATGCAGGGCGGTGGAGTCAACATCATCGAAGCGGAAGAAAACCTGAAGGCTTTTAAAAAAAAAGCTACCGTTATGGAAACGACGAACAGAGAATGATAACTTCGCAAACTTTCCCCTGCTGGACGACTGTGTAAGTAAGATCGAAGATGTATCTGGAATCGGAGACATTTCTGTACCCGCGGAACTGAAGCATGCAATAGCCACGCACTTAGATGAGCTTGCAAAGTCTCTCGACGGATACTTCCCTACAAGAGATTCATATCCAGCATGGGTGAACAACAACGCTCTCAACGTTTTGTCAACAAATGGTAACGTGCCCTGTTATTGCTAAGAAAGCTCTGGAGATTTTCATACCGTTTGTTACAACATATCTTTGCGAGCAATCCTTTTCGAGGATGCTGGACTTAAAAACGAAGAAAAGGAGCAGACTTTGTTTTTGCAAAAATGACATGAGAGTGGCACTTGCCAAGGTGAAGCCGCGCATTTCTGAACTGGTCTCTGAATGGCAGCAGCAGAAGTCACACTGATTTGCAGTAAATATTAATTATTATGTTTTTGTGTGAAAATCATGTTTTGATGGTTTTGGTCTTTGAACACAGTGATGTTGATGTACGGTTCATTTTGTGCACCAGTAAAAATAAACCTATGTTTTGAATTTGAAAAAATCATATTTTATTTTTACAATTAAGAAGGGTTCGGCGAATGCGCATATGAAACTGGTGGGGTTCAGTACCTCCAATAAGGTTAAGAACCACTGCCCTGGCACTATCGACTGCAGATTCTCTGTCTATGCAATGTTCAGCAATGGACTCAGTTCAGTTCAATTCATGTCTCCACAGGAGCATTGTAATGTGTCTTGCACTGGCCGCGACTTGTGTTCCTAAAATGGAATATATTTAAAGAAAACACAAGAAATATAATCTGAGATAATCTTATTTAACATTTCACATATATGATGTACTAATATTTGGTGGCCAGGAGCTGATCACTAGGAGGGAGGTGGTTTATTTATATGCAGATCCTACATACAGACATGGGATTTAATACATGAGATACATTTAGAGACAGTCCTATATTCATCCCATCTGAGCCGTCTTCTTACAATATTAGAGCACATGTAAATAAATATTGCCAGTCTTTTATCCTCAGAACTTGCCTCCTTGTCGACATTTTGAATGGAGATCTTGTTTCTCGGCAGTCAGGCTAGCAGCAGGATCAGCTTCACGCCTTCATATATCTATTTTGGATTAATGATTATGACACATGAGCTATGCACAATACATTGGTAGAAATTAGTGAGTATATTTATATTTGACCCCATATTCATTACACAGATTAACTGAACTGATTTTCTTCCTGTTTTCAACAGCTTCTAACAGCAAATGGATCCATGAACACCCCGAGTGTGGCTACAACCTTGTGAACTCCCCGCACCTTAAGCCAGCATGGCTCTTGGACAGGGCTCTATGGCACCTAACCTGCAGTGTGGCGGATGGAAAGTATGCCGCCCGGGGACTACCAGCGTTAATTCAAAATGACCAGCAGCTAAATGTAAGTTAGAGCAAATGGACTGCTGGGAACTTCAGGCATTGTACTCGAAAAACATGAAAAAGGTCCATATGCACATTCTTGTGATGACAGGAGAGAACTCTTTTGTACTAGCTTGCTCAGCTGTTATTGTTTAGTTCATTACAATAAATACAGTAGAAGTATATAAAAATACCGGCAGTGGGAAATTGATTTGCATTTTACCTAGTGGATAGCGGAGGCAAGGAATACCCAAAGGTCCACTGGTAAAGGGTGTGATCATTTAGAGAAAATTGTGGAGCACCAATGAAATTAAATTCCAACAGAGAAATACGTAAAGGTGTTACTCACTATTTACATGCAGGATCGTGCCGCATCTTGCGTGCAGGATACATACGGGATCGTCTGAAAAGTATTGTCTATCTGTTGTGAACACGTTGCAGCGGGGCTGTGAAGGAGGTTGTCACCGCTCAGCTGGTGTGCTTCTTTTGTTGTTGATCTTCGCTGTTGTCTAGAAAGACACTGAAGTGTTGAGGTAAGGTGGAAGCACAACACCCCTGCAACCTGATCACATACTTTATAGACTGTCTTACTGTACGTATGCGGTGAGTAATACATACCTTACTACATGGACATCTAATCCGGTTGAAAAGATTAATTTAAAGTGGATTGAATACTCTCCGGTATTGAGAGGAATTTGCTCTTTATTTTGCTACACATATACGTAACTGCATAAGGGGCTGTTCACATCTGCGTTGGAGGCTCTGTTGCTTCCGGTAAAAACATTGACACCCACGGTTCCATTAACCGCCAGTGGTATCCGTGTTGCAACGGAACCATTGTGTATGGCATTCCCTTGACTTCTCTGACGGAATGCCCTGACGCAGATGTGAACAGGGCCTATTATGTACCTTTACATATTTCACTGCCAGACTTTACTACTTTACTTGTGCCACAGTTTTCTCCAGAGTACCATGTCTGGATACTCCTGCTGAAGGCTGAGCTGGCCAAACTGGCCCTGAGTGAAAACTCGGGTAAAGAAAAGTGATCAGCCTATGAATCACTCACCTTTGACTTCCTGTATGAGAGAATGTAAAGTTACCAACCCTGATGCATGTGGCTATTCAGGGACCTGCCAGCTCACAAGTCCCTAGGACAAAAGCCTCCCTGCAGTATAAAAGTTAAAAACTCTCAAACAACTGTGTTTGAGATGTAAGGCCTAGTTCATACTGTTTTTTGACAGGCAGAAAAAAAATCTGATGCTCTTTTTTTTGTCCTCGTTTTTCTTTTGCAACGTTTTCTTCCAGCGGCCGTTGAATCAAATCAAAATCCGGTGTAAAAACTGCAGCAAAAAATACTCAAAACGAGCACTGCGGATTTTTTCTGCCTCCCATTGATTTCAATGGGAGGTCAGAGGCAGAAACTGCTTGAAGAAAAAGCATGTCGTTTTTTTTGGGTTTTTCTTGGTGAGCGACAAAAAGCCACCCTAGAGAAAAAAGATCTCTGAATCCCATTGAAATCAAGGTTTCTGTGTCAAAATCAGCGCAAAAAAAACATTCTGTGTGAACTGACCCTAAACATGAGAGCAAAAAGAACATAAACATTTAATTTAGTCCAATTATCAGGCAGCAAAGATTTTATGATCATTGGAAGGTGGATGACCCAATTTAGTCCTTGTGATTTTTCTATGTGATATAATATAACTTACGTGCCTGGCTGAGTAAATAGAATTACATACTTGGTGACAATGCATTGGCTTAGCCTAGCATGAAATATTGATATATTAGGTGTGGCTTCTAGAATAAAAGTGGGATAAGGAAATTGTATGTAAACACTGTTGTAGGAATAAATATTCAAATTATATATATATATAGCAACAGGATAACAAAATTGAGTGAAATCACAGGATTGTATACGTGTTAACACTGGTTCCACAGACCTCTACTACATGACTGTCTGATGTGCTTACTGTCTCATTGTATTTTCTGCAGAATATCCGTGGCATCATATGGGAGGAGATATACCCCAAACTCAAACTCTGGGAGTTTTACCAAATCAATGTGACTAAAGCTGTGGAACAGTTCAGAGCACTGCTCACCTCTGGTAAAGAACACACTCGAGACAAATTTATTTCTGTCTTCATTTACTGCGACATGTTCTGCATTCTCGTACACAATCGCACACCCCAGAACGCTGATATATGGATGTCTGCAGTAGTGAATGACAGTATATAATGACAGTTGGCACGTTGGTGTTTGGAAAACTTGATGTATGTAATGATATATGTGTTTGTATTGCAGGTACCCAGAAGCGGGGAGCAAAATCTGATAAAAAGCAGCTAGTGATTATCCAGGATCCAGAATATAGACGCTTTGGAAGCACCGTAGATATGGACACAGCTCTCACCACTTTCATTCCACACAGGTAGGTTTCAGTTATATAGATTTTATGTCGATTTCTTAGAAGTTTGCTATTATAACAAAAACAGTTAACAGGGTTTGTTCCGGCTTCAGCAAATTGAATGTTAAAAATTTCATTTAAAGTTATACAATTTTTCAATATAATTTCGGTAATAATTCCTCAAGTTTTTCCAACATCTCTCCTTGTTGTTATACAGTGGGAACATTTATGGTTTATTTCCATTGGATAAAATTCTGTCCATGGTCATGTGATGGACACGCAGGTGCTGGGATCATTAGAAGACACGTCTCTGATACGCAGACTGTAACTGTAACGAGCCGTGCACCTGTGTATCCATTAATTTGCTGAAACCGGACGACCCCTTTAATGATATTTGCATTTGTAGACCGCTGTGTATACCTTATTTATTATTGCAGTAATGGGCCTGCGGCTATAGAGGAATGCTGCACCTGGTTCCGCAAGAGGCTAGAAGAACTGAATGCTGAGAAACACAGACAGATGAACTTCCACCATGAGCAGGTCTCTTTAGAAATAAGATTGTGTGCTATTGCTTTTCTTAGTATACACAGTTTACAAAGTGCTCTTCTGTTCTCACCACAGTGTGACAAAATATCTATACAGTGTAAATGCATTACTAATATAACACTGCACAATCTGCTGGTGTTCCATAACTGCAGCACTGGCCTTCCTGGAAACGAGGGTCTGAAAGGTGTCAATCCCATAGAAACCATTTTGTGGTGTCGGTTAGGACTGGCCGATTATGACCTAAATCAAAATCCTGATTAATTGAATATGTAACCTCGATTAAGATTAATGAACGATTATTCAGGCCACATCTCTTTTTGCATACTACACCATTGAATTAACATATTTCTCCTGGTCCTGCTGTATACTACTGTGTATAATATACCACCTTATACTGCCCCCACACAGTATAATGCCCCATAGTGCCCCCCAATGCAGTATAATGCCACCATAGCTACCCCACACAGTATTTTGCCCCACAGCTGCCCCCACGTAGTATAATTTCCCCCACACAGCCTAATAAAACTAATAAAATACATACTCACGCGACGAGTGGAGGAGTTCCTGAAGACGCAGATCTGGTTCAAGCCGGAATAAAATGAGCAAGATGACACTGAATGGTTATATACGCTGAATTTCAATTTCGTTTTTTTTTTACGATTACTTGCCCAGCCCTAGTGTCTGTAGTGTTTACCCCTCTGCTACCCCTAGATCGGCACTTAGCAAAATAGTAATATTTTATACAAAGGCTCATTGCATCTCGTCTTGACAATGCTTTTTCATATGCCTTTTTAGAACATATGGACATCATAGAGATTGGTCTCCCGCTCATGAGCCCCCCCGCCCCACCCCCATCAGCCAGAATGGACAGTTATATTCTGTTATTTTATTCTTGTACTGTGTTTAGGCAGTGAATTGCATTTTGGGGACCATGACGTATGAACGTTTGACAAATAACGGTCCAAAGCTTGGAGCCATAACAAGGAAAGATCCCATTGTCACCAGGTAACAGCATTTCAACGTGATTGTTTGGAATCTGTCATATACAAAGAAAAAAGAAATAACTCCTAGAGAAATTGTACATATCATGCGAAACATCAAGTTTTTGTATTGCCCCACATGTACTTTTTTTTGGGATGATAATTAAGTAAATGCTACAATTTATCACTCATTTGTGTTACAATATCGTGATGATTATCTTTATTGATCTTAATTATTGAATTATTTGCAACTTACTAATGTATTTCATGCTTAATAGGGCTCTGTTCACATCTGCTTTCTGTTTTTCGTTGTTCTGCCCTGTCATAAGAGCAGAACAATGGGAAAAATGGAAGCGCCTAATCTGTCACATCATGCAAACCAATGGCCCAGATGAAATCCATTGACTTTAATGGGTTCCGTCGAGTTTTCAACACGTTGTCCATCATTTTGTCCTGAAAAAATGATCCTTACGGAGCCTCCAGCACAGATGTGAACAGAACCTTAGTTAAAGTTCTTCTATACTTTCAAAAAGCTTTTGACATGTCAAAAGTTTTGATCGTTGGGAGTCCTAGCACTGAGAACTCCACCGATCGCCAAAACGAAGTGGCAGAAGCGCTCAAGTAAGCACTGTGCCACTTTGTTTCTGCTCGGCTCTGCTTGGCTTTCCTCAGAAAGCCAAGCAAGGGGTGTACGGGCTCAATAGTAAGTCTGTGAGTCCGTACACTTCTCACTCGGCTTTCCGAGGCTGAGCCGATCAGAAAGAAAGCGGCACAGCGCTCACCTGAGCTCTTCTGCCACTTCGTTTTAGCGATCTGTGGGGGTCTCAGTGCTCGGGCCCCCACCGATTAAAACGTTTGACATGTCAACAGTTTTTGAAAGTATACAGTAGGTACACTTTAACCCCTTAATGACCGCCGATACGTCTTTTTACGGCGGTCATTAGTGGGCTTTATTCTAGAGCGCCGCTATTCTACGTCGCTGCTGTAGAATAAAGTAAACAGAGCAGGGAGCCGTGAAATCTCCCTGCTCTCAGCTGCCAGAGGCAGCTGAGGGCTGGGGGCGTCCCTGCTCTGCCGGGTGAGATCGATATTAGTATCGATCTCACCTGTTTAACCCCTCAGATGCGGTGCACAATAGCGAGCACCGCATCTGAGTGGTTTTGGAGAGAGGGAGGGAGCTCCCTCTCATCTCACTGACACCCGGCGATAAAATCGCCGAGTGTCTGTGTCTTCTATGGCAGCCGGGGGTCTAATAAAGACCCCCAGGTCTGCCTGGAGCGAATGCCTGCTAGATCATGCCGCAGGCATGACCTAGCAGATGCCTGTCCGTTTTAAACGGACAGGCAGTAATACACTGCAATACAAAAGTATTGCAGTGTATTATAATAGCGATCGGAGGATAGTGAAGTCCCCTAGTGGGACTAGTAAAAAAGTTTAATAAAGTTAATAAAAAAAAAAAAAGTGAAACAAAAAAAATGAAAAACCCAGCTTTTCCCCTTACAAAATGCTTTACTATTAAAAAAAACTACAATAAAGCAAAAAAGTTACACATATTTGGTATCGCCGCGTCTGTAACGACCCCGACTATAAAGCTGTTACATTATTTAACCCGCACTGTGAACGCCGTAAAAAATAAAATAAAAAACAATGGAAAAATTGCTGTTTTCTGTTAATCCTGACTTAAAAAAAACGTGATAAAAAGTGATCAAAAAGTCGCATCTACTCTCAAATGGTACCAATAAAAACTGCAAGTCGTCCCGCAAAAAACAAGACCTTATACAGCTATGGCGACGCAAAAATAAAAAAGTTACAGCTCTTCGAATGTGACAATGGAAAAATCTAAAAAATGGCTTGGACATTAGGGCCCAGAATGCAAGCAGGGGGAAGGGGTTAACAGTAAGAATATGAATTCAATTTTATAGTTTTGTTCAATTAGTTATTTCTGCCTATTCACGAGTGTCACAGATCCAAAATTGTGCTGCCGTCACTCATATTACATCTGCAGCCGGCCTATACGCCCATGTTTTGAGGTAGTAGTTTGCATGAACCACCCAGAAAACATTCACTCACTGTTATCATCATCCTATTTTGATCATTCATAAAAGAAAAACTTTTAATCTTGTATAAGTTGATCTGTTTAGGTGTATTACATATTTATCTTTTATTGCACCATGCAGCACTTGACTTCATCCAAGGGCTATGCATTATGGGAAACAAAGATACAGTTAAAGCACTTAGTCATTTTTGTATTTCCCATTCACTATAAAGAGTGATTGTGCGTGTATGGCCAGCTCTGTCCTGGGATCTCATTCTCAGTAAAAGGATATGGTGTGTTTGGCAGGCCAAAGGAGCGTATGCATGGAGCATTGTACCGTACCCAGATGATCAGGGGGCCACAGGTCTGCCACATGAGGAGACCCCAGTTACTCACCATTGTTTTAGACCACAGAGTTTAATATCCCCTAGACCTGGAAATCCTATCGTAGAAAATTGGGAATACTGGCTGAACATAGACCCAAGGCAACCACAGTAAATGATAGTCCTTTTAGCAGATATTACTTACAATAACATTCTAGAACTGGGGAACATTTTACTTTGACCATTCATAATAGTTGGAGTTGACCATTTTCTACATTTTTAGATATAACAGATCATGTTTTATCTCAGACAAAAGGGTTGACATGGTTCCGTTGCTTTGACAAAACAACGGAACCCTGTCACAACGGTGACCAACGGAAACCATTAACAATGTTTCCGTCACCATTGAGATCAATGGTGAGGGAAACGGAAGCTAAGGTTTCCGTTTTCCTTTCTGTTGAGGGGTTAACTTGACCGAAACCTCCGAGGGAACCCATGAGGGAACCCATCAAAGGAATGCCAACGCTGATGTGAACAGGCCCTAAGGCTTCGTTTTCATCTGCGTTGTGGCATAATTTCTAGCGGATCCGTTGAAATAAAATAAAAAAACAGACGGACTGATGCCAGACTGAATGCAACGGAAGGTAAAACATGTTTGTTTTTTGACCAGTTTACCGGATCCGTCAAAAAAACGGACTATTTTCTTTCCGTTTGTGTCAGTTTGTCATCAGTTATACTCTGTTTTTAACGGATCCGTTTTTATCTTTGCATCTTTCTTGCTTTCATTTTTAGTCTGCGCATGTGCAGAAAAAACAACCGGATCCGTTAAACATAATGCATAAGGCTGCGTTCACATCTACGTCAGGGCATCGTTCCAACGTTCCGTCTGAGCTTTCTGTCGGAATGGAGCCATGACTGACACAAACGGAAACCAGAGGTTGATTTCAATGGTGACGGATCCGGTGCAAATGGTTTCCGTTTGTCTCCGTTGTGCAGGGGTTCCGTAGTTTTGACGGAATGATTACCGTAGTCGACTACGCTATTCGCACAATAATATCAGTCAGGGGGATCCTTCGTGGTGTATAAAGCGGCCTTCAATGTATTCTGAGGTTATGTTTGTCAGTCACGTTTGTTCTTTTATTTCCAGTTATTTCACTTTCCCATTTGGAAAAATGTCCATAGAAGACGAGGAGCAACTCATGCACCAGCCAGACAAAGGATGCTACTTCCTGGCTCACAATGGCTGGGTCATGGCGGATGATCCTCTGCGGAATTTTGCTGGACCAGGTAGAGTTCACATTTATGGAATAATGTACAGAACTCTCTTAAATACTCTGTTTTACAAGATTATTTATGGAAAATTATATTCTACAGATCGATATGCAGGATTTTCTTGCATTATTTACTGCATTAGCTTCTGCAATTAACTGCGGTATCTAAAGCATCTATGTTTACATTGAATTCTCATCCATACAAAATCTTATTGCATTAGGGACATTTTACACGGGCCAATTATCGGGCAAACGCTCGTTCATTGGCTGATTGTATCGTTTCTGCAGCAAAAAATATCATTGTTGTCGGCAGTACATCTCCCAGTGTAAACAGGGAGACGTGCTGCCAACATGATAGTACTGTATGGGGACGAGCATCCCCAATTATTCCTAATAGTAGCTTGTTGATTGGCGCTCGTTGTTACAGTCAAATGGGCTGCTGTATAAGGACCCTTAGGGCTCATATAGACGAGCGTGTATCACGTCTGTGTGACGGCCGTTAAAACATCGGCTATCACACTGATAAATGTGTTTCAATGGGGCCGTTCTTTCACAACCGTTCTTTCAATGGAGCGTCTGAAGAGTCCGTGAAAAAATAGGACATGTCCTATTTTACTGCGTGTTACGCATTCCCTCCAAAGACTCTAGTCTATCGGGGATGCGTGATAACGCGTCCCGCACGGGTCCACCTCAAATGTGAAAAACGTTAGTTTGTCACGTCCGAGCTTGCCGACGCTCATCTGAATGTAGTCTTCTCTTGACTCTTGATAACTTGCTGCAGTGTGATAACTTAACACTGTTAAAGGGTAACTAAACTTGTAAAAAAAACTTTTGACATGTTATAGTGACATATCAGAAGTTTTGATCCGTGGGATTTAGGCCTTGTTCACATCTGCGTTGGGGTCCTGTTCTTACGTTCCGTCGGAGCTTTCCGTCAGAACGGGACCCTGAATAGACACAAACTGACACAAACGGAAACCAGAGGTTTCTGTTTCCATCACCATTGATTTCAATGGTGACTGATCCGGTGCCCATGGTTTCCGTTTGTCTCTGTTGTGCACTGGATCCGTAGTTTTGCCGGAAGCAATAGCGTAGTCGAGTACAGTACGCGGTTTGACAGAAAGCTCAGACAGAACGTCAGAACGGGACCCCAACGCAGATGTGAACGAGGCCTTAGGGCTGGACGATTAATCAAATTAATTCTATTAATTCGACCTCAAGAACTCTCACGATTCTGTTTTTTAACAGAATAGTTGAATCGATTCTTTAATGACGCCGTTGTGCCATGCTGCAGGAGGATTCTCTGCCCCGCCGCCTCATCACTGCCTGGTCCGCCCCGTTCTCTGCTTCCCCACGGAACGTCTGCTCTGTACTGAACAAAATGATACAGTACGGAACAGTTCTGTGGAAGCAGAGACTCCTAGTATATAGCGATACCGCCCCGCTGTAGATCCCACCCCCAAACACCCTTGCAGATCGCACCCCCGCCCCCCTTGCAGATCGCACCCCTATTCCCCCTTGAAGATCACATCACCACCACCTCTTGTAGCTCGCACGACTGTAGCTCCTACTAGGAGCTGAATCCCCGGCCAAAGCGCCGTCAACCTCTGGCCGGGGATTCAGCTCCTAGTGACAGCTACAGTTGCGCGATCTACAAGGAAGGAGGAGGGGGAGGGAGCGATCTACATGTGGGGGTGTGATCTACAAGGGAGAGGGGTGCTATCTGCATGGGGGTGTGCCATTATCTACATAGGCACTATATTGGGGGGGTGGCATTATGTGGGCACTATGTCACTATATGTGGGCACTGTCTAGAGGGACATTTCGGCACTATCGTGTTTTCAGGGAATTGGGACAAAAAAAACCTGACAAACGAAATCCGTCTTTTTTTTTTTTTTTTTTGTACAGCCATAAAAGACAGACAGACAGACTGGAAATGAATAAGAATTTGGAGACACTGATGCAAAATAGACATGAAAAACTGACATTTGATCAGTTTTTAATGGCCATTTTTTGTTTTCACTCGTGTGACTGCAGCCTAAATGACTGACGCCAGGAGTCCCGTTCACATGTACCGTGATCGGGCCGGGAAATCCGGTGGACATGGACCAATCACGGTCGTGTGATTCCGGCCTTAATGTCATTTATGTAACCCTCCATAGTGGGGCCGGTACTGACAGGGTCCTGCTCAGACTTCAAACACTAATGTCATCTCGCCCCAGAGTGCCCGCTCAGCACTATCTGCCTGGCCCTGCTGCAATTTACACTGCTCTCGTCTGCAATGTTGGAGACCGGCTGAGGTGGTGACGGGCAGAGGGGGATGTTAGTGCACGCAGCGCATCATTGATTATAGATTCTGTTAACCATTTCCCTGCCGAGGGAACACAGAAGTTCTAATTAATTACATTCACATTTTTCCTATTGTATTTCTGATTAAAAAAAAGTATTTGCAGAGGTTAAAAGTTGCTATATATAATTATTATAGCCATATATGTTAAAAAGTTATTTGTATAAAGAAAATAATTTATTAAAATATTTATTGGTATTACTGCTAAATAAACAGAAAAAAATAAGAAAATCGAGATTTAAATCGAAAATCGCCCCTAGTGCTGAAAAAAAATCGAGATTTTATTTTTGGGCAAAATCGCCCAGCCCTAGTGGGGGTCCAAACACTGAGACCAAACCGATTGCTAAAACAAAGCAGCAGAATCGCTCGGCTGAGCAATGTGGCGCTTCGTTTTTGATCGACTTTCCTCGAAAAGATAAGTCAGCAGTGTATAAACTCATGGACTTTCTATTGAGCCAATACACTGCTGCAGACACTGCAGACATTGATGGGGAGTGGGATATAAAAGAGGCAGAAGGTTTGCAACTCAGACACCTCTGGTGGCACTTATATCGGGAGAAACCATAGGGTCAGACAGGTAGTCTCCAACTAGTCTTATCCTTGTTTCCCCCCATGGCAGGCATCAGTGGATTGTCTTTCAGTCCTCATAAACATTTGATTGTTGACCGATCTTAGTGAAATAGATGGGGTCCATGAAAAAAGTCTAATGTCTACGGCCAGGTTAAGAATACGTAGCGAACACAAAAATACGAACCTTCATGAGTAGTTTTTATTTATAATATCAGTGGAATAGTTCCTATATTTCATATGAAAAGACGGTCTCAAACAAAACCAGACCCGCGGCGGCTGCAATATGTAAGGGGTTGTCTCTGATGACCATTGAGCTGTTGACTTGTGACCAGGCTGTGTAGATGTATTACATCAGTGCTAACTATTATGTAGATACTTTTATGAAACAAAAAATGTACTTTAAAATATTGTATCAAGATTGCATTTAGCTACATGCAGACTTTAGTCAGTTAATATGCCATGTGCTATGTCTCAGGTATGAGTCTTAATCCGCATTACACATGGTTGCACATTTATGACCTATTAAATGATTCCTCTCTTTGCAGACTCCAATGTGTACCTGCGCAGGGAGCTTATTTGCTGGGGGGACAGTGTAAAGCTGCGTTATGGTGACAAGCCGTCAGACTGTCCTTATCTGTGGGATCACATGAGGAAATACACAGAAATCACTGCCACACACTTTCATGGAGTCCGTCTTGACAACTGCCACTCTACCCCTATTCACGTTGCGGAGGTAGGCAGTTCTGCATATTATATTTCATGCTCTATCACTTTTAAGCCAAAGACATAAGGTGTGATGTGTGTGTATGGCATGTAAGCATAAAAATTGATTCCCAGTCTCGTGTGAAAAATATTTTTACAATAAAAAGGTTTTCCTTTGGTAGAATTTTATATACATTTTACAGTCACCGACTTGCCAGTAACAGGGAAATTACTTTCGCTGCCGCTAGCTGGCACTATAATCGGATTTCCTAATATATGTCCAGGTTTTCTAAAGGTCAGCCTATGCTTTAAATCTCACTCTAAAAAGCTCTGTCCAGTGCAATTGAGGAGAATTTAACTCCTTCTCGACGTTACTTACATCATGGCCAGGTAGGAGAAGTTTGGAGCGGGCTCAGGGGCTGTGCCCACTCCATACAACGCGGGTGTTGACTGTATAATACAGCCGAACACTTCAATGTAACGAGCGGAATCCCGCTCATTTAACCCCTTAGATGCACCCCTTAATAGGAGACTATCAGAATCACGATCTACTGCAATACATTAGTATTGCAGTATATAATGCTTGCGATTCAACGATCGCTGGTTCAAGTCCCCTAGGGGGACTAATAAAGAAAAGGGAAAAAGAGTAAGATAACGTTTTGTTTTTTTAAAGAGGCTCTGTCACCACATTATAAGTGCCCTATCTCCTACATAATCTGATCGGCGCTGTAATGTAGATAACAACAGTGGTTTTTATTTTTTAAAAAAACGATCATTTTTTAGAAAGTTATGAGCAATTTTAGATATTTCTAATTACAATCTTAATGCCCAACTGGACGTTTAACTTTTGACCAAGTGGGCGTTGTAAAGAGAAGTGTATGATGCTGACCAATCAGTGTCAAACACTTTTCTCCATTCATGTCCATTTGTACTCTTGCGAGATCACGCTGTGCTGTCACATACACCCACATTAACTTTACTGAAGAGTCTTTGACAGTGAATAGACATCACCTCCAGCCAGGACGCGATGTCTATTCACACTCCCGACACTTCGGTAACATTTGTGTGGGACTTACTCACACAGCACAGCGAGACCACGCTGTGCTGTGATTAAGTCCCACACAAACTTTACCCATTTAAAGTTTTATGTGTTTCGGGTTGCATTTTGAAGATATTTGTATTGATTAACCCCCTCCTGGTTGTATGAGTGACTGTGAAGCACTCTTGTGTCTATATAAGTAATAACACGTAGCACCTGTGTGTTTTGTCGGTGATGTGTGAGGAACCTTATCATACATAGCACTTTGTATCTGTAGGAAATGCTGGCCACAGCCCGGTCAGTCAGACCCAATCTTTATGTGATTGCTGAGCTCTTCACAGGCAGTGAATATATCGACAATGTGTTTGTCAACCGTCTGGGGATAACCAGCCTCATTCGAGGTATCTGCTCTGTGAAGCTGCTGCTCTAAAGAATGTCAATGCTGCCGTCAAATACTAAATGCTGCCGTGTTTTTCTTCTTCTCCCTCTAACTCTCTGCTCCTTACTATTTTCTCACCCTAATCTGGCATGCCTCCTTTTTTTTACTGCGCTGTCTATGCATGGATACTGACCTCTAAACACATCTGTGCCTGGCATTCTGCTTACCCCAATTCCTTCTCACTCCATTATTTTTTATGTTCATTCTTGGTTTTTATCCTTTCATTTTCCCCCTTTTTTGTCTTCTGTTTATATCATTTCACCTCTTCCTGCTACGTGTCCTTTTTTTTCCTTTCTGCTCTTATTCCCTTCATGTTTTATTTGTCCTTCATCCTATCTTTTATTGCACTTCATTTCTGTTTTCCGTCTTGCATGCCAATCCTCGTCTTCTCTCCCTCCTCTTGTTCCTCCTGCTCTTCCCTGCTATTTGTAGTACTTGCTGGATGCTGCTAGGAAGCTACGACCGGACTTGTATGTAGTGGCTGAGCTATTCACGGGGAGTGAGGATCTGGACAATGTGTTTGTCACTAGGCTGGGCATTAACTCTCTCATACGAGGTAGGCTGCTGGGATTTTGCATGCATTAACTGTGCTTAGACTTCCGCTCTTCTAACTGGATAATCCTACATTCACAATTGTAACTCCACTGCATAGTCCCACCATTTAAAAAGTTTGCAGGTCTTTTACATAAAATATTAGAGAAATGTATGATCAGCAATTCTTCAATATATTGTCACTGATAAATTCAATACAAAATAGCAGTTCAGCATCTGGAATATGACGTGTCCCGCAACTTCCTTAACATCTCTGTCACTACAAATAACGACGGATAAAATAGGATATTTTATTGAAGAAAAAAACTTATATTGATCAATAGGAGACCTCTATTTGAATAGACCGACTGCTAATATTGCCTATTGATGATACAGTAGATACGTTCTATTCTGTGACAACCCATCAGCAAACTGTAAAAGCGTCGTAATTTTACTTGCTGAAACTGAATGTCATATACCTCCTGCTGTCTTGCTACACTTTGGGTTTGATCCCACTGCTTACTGTAGTGATTTTAAAAGCATAAACGGAAATTGCTGTTTATACAACACATTTGCACATATGTGTTATTTCATATAATACACATAGTTTTGTCGTTTTAGCTGTTTACCAAAATATATTAAATATACAGTTATATAATCAATATGGGCTTAAAGTGCAGACTCTGCGCTTTAATTTGAGGGTATTTACATCCAATTTTGAGGAAGGGTTTAGGAATTACAGCTCTTTAATATGTAGCTGCCTCTTTTTGAAGGGACCAAAGGTAATTGGACAATTATCTCAAAAGCTATTTAATGGGCTGCATGGTCTGTTCCCTCATTACTCCATTATCAATTAAGCAGGTAAAAGGTCTGGAGTTGATTCCAGGTGCGGCGTTTGCATTTGGAAGCTGTTGCTGTGAATCCACAACGTAAGGTCAAAGGAGCTCTCAATGCAAGTGATACAAACCATCATTAGGCTGAAAAAAATGAAGAAATCCATCAGAGAGATAGCACAAATGTTAGGAGTGGCCAAATCAACAGTTTGGTATATTCTTGAAAAAAAAGAGTGCACTGGTGATCTCGTGAACTCCAAAAGTCCTGAACGTCCACGGAAGAAACAGTGGTGGATGATCGCAGAATTCTTTCCATGGTGAAGAAAAACCCCTTCACAACATCTACCCAAGTGAAGAACACTCTTCTGGAAGTAGTAGTATCAGTATCTAAGTCTACCATAAAGAGAAGACGTCATGAGCGCAAATACAGAGGGTTCACCACAAGGTGCAAACCATTAATCAGCCTCAAAAATAGAAAGGCTAGATTAGACTTTGCCAAACAACATGTAAAGAAGCCAGCCCAGTTCTGGAACAGCATGAAACTAAGATCAACCTGTACCAGAATGATGGGAGGAAGAAAGTATGGAGAAGGCTTGTAACGGCCCATGATCCAAAGCCGCCACCACATCCTCTGTAAAACATGGTGGAGGCAGTGTGATGGCATGGACATGCATGGCTGCCAAAGACACTGGGTCACTAGGGTTTATTGATGATGTGACTGAAGACAGAAGCAGCTGGATTAATTATGAACTGTTCAGGGATTTACTTTCTGCTCAGATTCAACCAAATGCCTCAAGGTTGTTTGGACGTCGCTTCACATTACAGATGGACAATGACCCAAAACATACTGCGATAGCAACCCAGGAGTTTTTTTTTTAAAGTCAAAGAAGTGGAATATTCTGCAATGGCCAAGTCTATCACCAGATCTCAACCCGATCGAGCTGCATTTCACTTGCTTAAGACAAAACTTAAGGCAGAGAGACCCACAAACAAGCAACAACTGAAGACGCTGCAGTAAAGGCCGGGCAAAGCATCACAAAGGAGGAAACCCAGCGTGTGGTGATGTCCATGGGTTCCAGACTTCAGGCAGTCATTGCCTGCAAAGGATTCTCTACAAAGTATTAAAAAAAAATAAAAAATATTTATTGTAATGTTAATTTGTCCAATTACTTTTGAGCCCCTGAAATGAGGAGGCTGTGTAGAAAAATGGTTGCAATTTCTAAACGTTTCACAGGATATTTTTGTTCAACCCCTGAAAGTCTACACTTCAAGTGCATCTCAGTTGTTTCATTTCAAATCCAATGTGGTGGCATGCAGAGCCCAAATCATGAAGATTCTGTCACTGTCCAAATAATTCTGGACCTAACTGTATATATCATCACAAGTGTAGTGCCACCATGATATCATTGGCATAATACCCTACTAAGATCAGTAAAACACTCAATCTTAGGCTCAGCCTTATGGGTAGCTGCATTTACATTCACCGACTAATTGCATTTTTGCCGTTCTCAGTATCAGTTTTACCTATCTGTATTTTACATGGTTCATGAAAGTGATTGACTACAATCATTTTTTCCGACAGAGGCTATGAGTGCCTACAACAGTCATGAGGAAGGCCGTCTTGTATATCGCTATGGTGGGGAGCCAGTGGGATCCTTTGTACAGCCTTCCCTCAGACCACTGGTTCCTGGTATTGCCCATGCACTGTTTATGGATGTTACACATGACAATGAAAGTCCAATTACAGTAAGAGGTTTTTGTTTTTTTTAATTTATCGAATATGTGAGAAAATATTTATTTAATTGGAGTTATATCACTAGTATGTATTATGGATATTAGTCATTTAAATGAATACTTTTTCTAATCTCAAGCAACCCTTTTACAATGGCACAATAAATATTTATGCTTTTTAACCTTACATTACCTTAACTGAATTTAAAAGTCTTTAAAATCTACTTAACGGTGTATTTACATGTCTGGGTAGTGTTTTCCGTGAAGCTATTTCAACTTTTCGTTAGAGCTAATTCGGTAGCTTAAGATTTTTTAAATTTTTATTTTTTATTTTTTACTGTTTATCAGTTCTTAAAGATTTTGGTTTAAACAGAATTTAGGCTCTTTAAAATGCACCAATTGTAAAACTCGAACATGCTCCAATAATTTAATTGCTCATTCTTTTCCAGCATCGATCTGCTTATGATTCATTGCCTAGTTCAGCTATTGTCTCTATGGCATGCTGTGCTACTGGGAGTACAAGGGGATATGATGAGCTGGTGCCACATCAGGTTAGTTATTACATTTCAAATCTATGTAAAAGATTTCTAACTTCATGAAAAATATAGAAAAATCTGGATTTGAAGGGGCTCTGTGACAAAACAATTACGGCATGTATGTGTAACCTCTCAACAAAGGGAACCCAAGACATGTTGTGTCTCAACATCCCTTAGGGTGCCAGCTGCTTGGTATCCACAATACGAATTGACATGCCATTGTACAGATCTAATAGATATCACATATATAGATTTATATATATGACAGTCTACTTACCTACAGGCCTCAAATTACATATTACATCACTACACCATGAGAGCCTATTGTTGGAACAAAAATCTCCTTAAAGGGAATGAGTCGCAAATTACATTTTTCTTTTTAAGTAAGAGAGAGAGAGAGACAGACACACACACACCTTACCTGCAGTGCGGCCGGTCTTCAAAATGGCGCCGACTTTCCCCCTACAAACCAGCTTCTATTCTGGGTCGCTCTGAACTGCGCTTGCGCAGTAAAGAGTGAGACAGCAGAAGCAGAGGACGCAATGAACGGGAGCCGTTCGTTATGTCCTATGCACTGTAGGTGCCGTATTCCATCTGTGTATGTGTCGTTAAGAGAGACATACACAGATGAAATAAAACATGGCAGTCCCCAAGTAAAGTAAGAAAGTGTTAATAAAAAAAAACATTGTGTGTGAAAAAAAAAATCAATATATTTTATTAAATAAAAAAAAAAAATTTATATATAAAAAAAAAAAATTATGACACCTTTCCTTTAAAGAGGATCTGTCACTAGTTTATTAATTTCCTATCTCCTAACTAATCTAATAGGCACTATGATGCTGATAACTACAGTGTGATGTTTTTTTTCCAAAAACGTTTATTATTTGCAAAGTTATGAGCATTTTTCTAAATATGCTAATTTGGCTATAATAGCCAAATAGGAGGTGACTTTCACTCTGGGCGGTGCAATGTTTTCTGTATGACGCTGTCCAATCAGCATACAGCTTACCTGCCCAGCAACACAGCTTGATCTTATAATATACAACTTCCATTCCTGACTGTGTATTCAACTGGCGATATCTCCGATTGTTTCATAGCTAGAACCCAAACGCCTATCAACGCTTCCATTGTTTTAAAGTCTCACAACATTTTCAGTTTTTCGCACTTCCCTTTGGGCTTGCCATGAACCATAGGGTCTTCACAAAGGTTTTGGGAAATCTCATGATGCTTCTCCTCTCTGGTTCGTCAGGCGTTGCGCTGGTGGAAAACCTCGCCGTACATCCTGAAAGGTCGGTTTTTTCGTCCCCTCAAGTGGTTTGTCATCTTGACGGATGCCAGCCTATCCGAGGGGGGAGCAGTTTTTGGACTCCACACAGTTCAGGGAACCTGGTTGCCAGAGGAGACAACCTTACAAATCAACCTTCTCGAATTGAGGGCAATCTTAATGGCCCTCTCCCATTGGACTCTTTTTCTACAAGGTCACCCCTGGTCAAAGTGCAGACAAAAACTCCATGGTGGTTGCATATCTGAATCACTAAGATGACACCAGGAGCAGGGCAACACTGCTGGAGTCCTCTCGGATCCTCCTCTGGGCAGCGACCCATGTGCCAGCTCTGTCCACTATCCCGGTACCAAGAATGAACAATTGGGCCGCAGACTTTCTAAGTTGAGAAAGACTGAATCTGAGAGAATGGTCTTTTCATCCAGATGTCTTTCTTTAGATTTGCCAGAAGTGGGACACTACGGAAGTGGATCTCTTCGCGTGTTGTCTCATAAGTCTCCAGCCTACGTTTCCAGGGCGTGGGATCCCAGGGCCATCTCAGTCAATGCCCTGGTTTCACTCTTCGGTATATCTTTCCTCTCCTTCCTATCCAGACTACATAGGAGAATCAAAATGGAGAGCGTTTCCTTGAATCTGGTAGAGCTGGACTGGCCTCGCCGAGCCTGGTACACCAACTTGGTCAACATATTCGCAGATGCAACTTGACATCTTCTGCTATGCCCCGACCTCCTTTCCAAAGGTCCACTATTCCACCCCACTTTACCTCAGATGCGTTTAATGGCGTGACTGTTAAAGCCACGGTTTTGAGTAGTCCATGGTCTCTGTAAACCAGTTATTTAAACTGTGCTGAAGGCCAGGAAACTGCAGTCAGCCAAAGTATAACACCGTAGGTGGAAGGATTATTTCCACTGGAGTGAAAAACGCAGTTCCCATTTCATGGTATTTTCTACACTTCGAATCATGTCCTTCTTGCAATCAGATCTTGAACAGGGACTTGGCTTATCTTCCTTAAGGGTCAGATCTTTTCTCTGTCTATACTTATTTAGCGAGCATTGACTTTTTACTCTCAGGTAAAAGCTGTTTCGCAAAGGGTGACACATGTTGTTCCTCCCTTGAGACATACCATGGAGCCTTTGGTGGTCTTGGGGAGTCTTTGGGTAGCTTCTTTTGAACCCTTAAGAGAATTTTCGCTGTTTTTATGGTAAGTTACTTTCCTGGTGGCCGTTACATCAGATGAATATCGGAAATAGCTGCTTTGTCCTGAAAGTCTCCTTTTCTGGTCATCCGTAGGGATAAGGGGGTGTTCCGCGAAATGCTTTGTTCTCGAAAATGTCTCAGTTTCTGGTCATCCATAGGGATAAGGGGGTGTTCCGCTCTGTTTGCCATCTTTTCTCCTAATAATGGTCTCTCCCTTCCACATAAATGAACAGATAGTCTTTCCTTCCTTTTGACCCTTCCCATCTCATCCGAGGAAGCGGGCGCTTCACTGTCTTGATGTGGAACGAGCAGTCTGCATCTGTCTGGCAGTGACTGAGTTGTTTCGGCACTCTGATTCTCATTTTGTTCATCCTGAAGGACCGCTCAAGGGATTAGCAGGGTCCAGCGCCACCATTGCACGTTGGATCAGTCTGTAATTTTGGAAACCTATCGTTCCAAGGGTAAAGTTCCTACCCTTCGGGGGACTTCTCATTTCATGAGGACTAATGGTGCCTCCTGGGTGGTAAGGCATCATGTTTCCGGCGGTCAGGTTCGCAAGGCTGCTACTTCGCTGTGGTGCTCACTTTCACAAGATTTTAACAGATCCATTCTTTGGCTTGCGCTGATGCCAGTTTGGGTTGCAGAGTACTTCACGCAGCCGTGCGTTAGGCAGGTTGTATGGCTGGTTTTCTTACATTTTTCTTTCCAACCTCTGGGACTGCTTTGAGACGTCCCATGGTGCTCTGTCTCGCAACGATATTATCGAGAAGATTGTATTATTGTACTTACCGTAAGATTCCTTTCTCGTTGATTTCATTGAGGGACACAGATCCCGCCCTCCTTTGTTTTTACCTTTTGTTCTGGCTGTTTGTCTGGTTCTTCTCTCGGGACTGTGGAATGTTGTTGTGAGTTATTTGTCTTCTCCTACTGCTGCTGCACAAACTGATTTAGCCAGTGTCTGTGGGAAGGGTATGGCCTGCCTGGACAAAGCCAATCATTTTCCTACCTAGTATCAGCGTCTTAGTGGCAAGGGTCTATACACATAAGCTGTGCCCCCAATAAATTCAATGAGAACGTTTTTTTTACAGTAAGTACAACAATCTTTTTTTTTTTTTTTTTTTAAGTCTTTCCCATTAAGGTTTTATATCGGTGTATCTCGAAATTAAATGAATGTGGGGTTTAATTACACAATATTATATAGTTAATGGATTGTACTTAACCCATTGCAGATTTCTGTGGTGTCTGAGGAGAGATTTTACACTAAGTGGAACCCCAATGTGGCTGTCCCCAGTACTGGAGAGGTAAATGCCAACAGCGGAATTATTGCTGGGAAAAAAGCTTTGAATAGACTCCACCAAGAGCTGGCAGACCATGGATTCCTCCAGGTAATTGTTCTAACATGCTTGAACAATGTGATCCTTTATTTTACTTTGATCACTATTTTAAGAATACACTTGTGCATTAATGTCTCCATATCCACCTTGTCTAATTCAAATGTTTTCTTCGCCCCCATCATCCAACAAGGTTTACGTGGATCAAGTGGATGAGGATATTGTAGCAGTCACCCGTCACTGTCCCCATACACACCAGTCAGTTGTTGCCGTGTCTAGGACAGCTTTTAGGGACCCTAAAACTTCGTTCTACAGTAAGGAGGTTCCACAGATGTGCATTCCAGGTACAGGCCTATTTTGTTGTTGAATAGGACATAGCTGCTTTTCTAAATCAGCACAATGGAATTTAAATGAAAAAAAATGGCTGCGGATTTAGTAATGATGGCTTTAATATGAAGTTCTGTATATCTATCCCCATTAGTTAAACATTACAAGCATCATGCAGCCCCATAAGCCTAGGTCTTGTGAGGGACTAAAAGCATTGGGAAAAATGTAATTTGAAGTATGCTAGTCCTTTCTTCAAATCCTTTCAGCCAATGGCTTAGCTTACCGACCTGCCTTGTTTTTGTCTCATACATCTCTGATGGACAAGTAGACATTTGGGATGTGAGCCAAGTTATCATTTTTAAACTATTTTAGCATGTTACTGTTTCCCTCTGCAAAGGAAAAATCGAAGAGGTAATACTGGAGGCCAGGACAGTGGAGCGGAGTGCAGAGCCATACAAACAGGATGAGCATTTCATTAATGGCTTGCAACAATACACTGTAGAGATCAGGGAACACATTCAGGTAAGAGCAGTTGCTTTTTTTTTAATTGCAAGTCTCAGTCAAATTCCACTTTTGAGATGAATAATGGATTTTTTAACTTGCAGCTGGCAGACAGTAAAATTGTCAGACAATCTGGAATGACAACAAAAGGACCCAATGAATATGTCCAAGAAATAGACTTTGAGAACTTGACTCCAGGAAGTGTAATAATATTCAGGTATTAATCAGCAATTCATTTATCTTAATCTGGCGGTTGTTCACATCAGTTTGTGGCTATATGATGACTTTCTCCATGAGCAGCCTTGCCATATGCCCTCCATACGGACTGTTGTAGCAGCATTGCCGCTGTCGTGTCGACACAGTAATGTTAATGTGATAAAATTAAGTGACTGACTTTTTCATGATGCAATGTCTATTACAGTATGACCTTCCATCACACAGTATTCAACATATTCTTTTACATTTATTGTAACGGCAATGTATTGTTTATGAGATAACCAGGTATAGCTTTTTATCTCAATTGCATGTCAAACTAAAGTTAGCCTTAAACGGCTAAGCTCACTTTGAAGAGCATTTCCCTATAAAATAAAAAAAAACATAGGTGCTTGAGTAAAGGCGCTATTACACTGCCCGACAAGGGTCGTGTAAACTAGTGCCGATCAATGAGACAGCTTGTTGATCGGCGCTCGTTTGCTCCTTTCACACAGAGCTAGTATGGGGCGAGCGCTCCTTACTCTAATCGCTCGTCCCCATACATTTCTATCATGTCGGCAGCGCATCTTTCTGTTTACACAGGGAGATGTTCTGCCGACAACGATAATCGCTTCAGCATTTAAAACGATGCAATCAGCCGATGAACGAGCTGATTGTTGCCCTGTTTACACCGGGCAATTATCGGGAACGAGCATTCTGTGAACACTCGCTTGCCCGATAATTGCCCGGTGTAAAAGGGCCTTTACTTTCTATCGTAAAATATCTATTCAAAAAATCTATTCAGTTCTTGGTAGTTACTGGCCCAGAGCTGGAAGCAGCTGCTCTGTTCTCTATATACAAATACACTGAGATATATACACATAAGTGCCACTTTTCAAGATAATTAGGATATGATCAATGATTTCCATGATGATTTGGAGCCACTCAAAATCTATAGGACAATGCTGAACAAAGTCTGAGCACAGACAACAAGCATTCTTATGAGAACCTGGCAGAAGGGCAACTGCTGGCTTCAGGCTTAACACAAAAAACGTTTTTTTATTTTTTTATGTTAGTGTAAATTTGCTTCAATTTGTAGTTTGGTGCACAATCACATAATACATAATTATTGGTTATTCTCTTCCTCATTTTTTTTATATTCATCCTACCATATTTTATTCAAATATATAGAGTGATTTTATTAATCATAAAGTCCCATGTATGTATTTGATACAGGGTAAGCTTGGATCCCAATGCTCAGAAATCTGTGGGCATCTTGCGCAATCATTTGATCCAATTCAGGCCACGTTTCAGGTCGGGCAGTCTGAATGATGACCAACAGCATCCAATCTTGAAGGTTCCGTTTGAAACGTGAGTATCGTACACAGATGACGTGTAATTCTTTTCTTATCTGAGATTTGTTTACTTATAATGTACATAGTACTGAAGCCACCTATAGACGTCAGATGAAAAAAGTCCGGCCGACTCCCAGGCAACAATTATGTATGGACAAGTATTTCAACAAAGGAGACTTCCAAGAATAAATCAGGCAGTATCTTCTACAATGTGCAGGACCAATCATAGGAGAACACGCCAATGTTTTTTGCTAACTGCCAACCCCTATTTTCTCACTGACATTCTCCATATGCATTTTGATGAGAGGTAATTCATCATCAGTCTGCAATCCCATGATAGAAGCTAGTTAAAGGGTTATCTCAGACATTTATGACATATCCACGGGTGCGGCGGCTGCTGGCTGCCTCACCAGGCAGGATGGGGGTTGGGGGACCCTCGTTCTCAACATAGGTGCTGGTTCCAGCTCAGTGGACGTACCATAAATGTCTGAAATGGGAATAATCCTTTAAGGGCTGAACATTTTAACCTGTCTGATCTTGTTTTTAGCGGATATCTGTCAGGTTTCAACTATGACTAAAAAGTCAGCTTATAGTTGTCCCAAATATAGGAAATTGTCTGTAAGTCAACGTTCATCTAATTAATATGGATGCCTGTATACAACTGTTTGTCTTTCAGAGAGAATTAACGCTTAGGTCAAGTATTGGTGTATTATGTATCGGAAATTCCATAAAAGGTTTTTCCCTTTTTAAGAACAATATTATCAATCCCCGGTAGTGGCAGTCACTGATACAAAACACCACACACAAACACACACAGACTACATCCAGTTTTCATGGTAAGTAAGGTGAACTACAACTACATTTTTGTATTGTGGGAAAAAACCTGAGCAGATGCCAAGATAACACAGTCCGTCATTAAGACTCTCCATTAGGCTGCATTCAGATGGCCATAATGCAGAATGGGATCGGATCCAGCCAGGGTTAAGCAGGATGACCATTCTAGAACAAAATGTTTGCCCCAATGGGATTAAATCCCATTCATGGCACTAAAAATATAGTTCTAGATCTGTATTATGATCTGAGTACGTATTAAGTGGCTATGCTCTCGATAACTGTTCTTTTTTTATGGTTTAGTGTTAGGTTTGGACAAACTTTTAGATATCAGCTGTAGAGCATATGTTCCTCTTATGGTGGTAGCATAGTAGATGGTTGTATCTAAATCGTAAAACCAAATCTAAAACCCACATAAAACCAAAGATTGTGCCTCATAATACAGTACCAAAAATGAAAGAAAGGATTGTGCCTCATGTAAATGAATATATTCTCTATAGGGAGCTCTGTGATATGTAGGTACTATATACATTTAGGAAACATAATTCCTTTGGAAGCCAGTTCTACACACAGACATTTGTCACACGATAGTCAGTCATACAAACAATTTGCATGCAGTCTGTGTGTGATTTTTTTTTCCCCCGTGCAGTTGCATGAAAGTTGCATTTCAGTTTCCTGAAGTTCAATGTATTCCTATAGACTGTGACTGTTGTACGCAAATAGGTCTAAGCATCACTCGATAGAGACAGTTAGGTCTTAGTCACTAGATGTATCCCATTATATACTGTGATAATGTCTAGATCTGTATATATCTTTCACTAAAACCAGTAAATATTGGGTAAAAGTACAGCACAGGTGTTGGGGGCAGATCATTGTAGTGCATGCAGCTTATGATATTTGCTTCATCCGGACCTAAATGATTGTTTCTACTGCTGCTTTAAGAAACGTGTAGATTTTAGCCTCACGATTACTGTCACTCATGTGTTTCCTCCATGAAGGGTATATTCTTAATAATAAGTGCTACTTTTCTGATGTCGTGTGGCCGCTTCTTCTTACAAATGGCTATTTCTCTCCTTTAGCATTGCATCTAAGCTTTCCCTGGCTGACCTTAACCAAGTATTATATCGCTGTGATGCAGAGGAGCAGGAAGATGGGGGCGGCTGTTATAACATACCAAACTGGACCCCCTTGAAGTATTCTGGTCTGCAAGGTGAGGTTATTGTACTATTGTCTGTGCATTGGCTACACATAATGTTGGTGAAACATTTGTATATTTTTCTACAATAAATGCCTTTTTTTTTAACTCCTTAACGACTGCCGACCGTCAATGCAGGTGCATAGTCTACAGCGACGTCTTTTGGCCTCGCTGCAGAAGAGGCCGTTCGAGCGCTCCTGTGAGCGCTCATCCACTAAGCAGGAGCTGTAACTTGCAGCTCCTGATCTTAGAGCAGCCTGCTAAATACAGCTGGGGTCGGAAAACATTCCGACCCCCGCTGTTTAAATCTTTGATCGCCGTCGTCCGTGACCGCGGCATGATCAAAGGGAACTCCCCTCTTCGATCACGTAACCGGAAAGTCATATGACACAGTGTAATGTATTAGTATTCAAGAGTATGCTATTACATTACAAGTAAAATATAAAGTTGTAAGTAAAGTTCTCCCTTAATGGGATTTTAAAAAAAAAAGTAACATAAATAATGTCCCCCAAAAGTTATTATTTTGCATAAAATATATTTTATTGCCCCTACACTACATAAAACCAAAAAACCTACACATATTGGGTATCTATACCGCCGTAATAACCTGAAGAATTAATTTAATATGTTATTTAGCGTGACACTTGAATGGGATGAAAAATAAACAAGGAAAACTATGCCAAAAATCGCTTTTTCCTATTTTCACGCCGTAAAAATAATTTTTTACTACCCCCAACCTGTAAAAAATAAATAAATACAATTTCTACCTGATACAGCCACGTCATTGAAAAAATTAAAAAGTTATGGCTGCTGAAAGGCAAAAAAAGGAAAATGTAGCTGGTCATTAAGGGGTTAAATAAGTCGGTAAGAATCTTTTGGATAGGATTGTTTTTATCATTGCTCAAGTCAATATGATGGTGTTATGCTCCGTATTTGTATGATCTTCTGCATTAATCATGATATCCTCTAGATCCTGTATTGGCCACACTTTGTCTACTTTATTTACTTTGCAATTATTTTTGGAGTGACTCAGGATTATAATGTGTATAAAAATAACGTACTATAGAAAACTGTACATATGAAGTAATACAGCACTTGCATATTCTGCGCTGGCTACTACTATGTTGTCTGCATGTCTACCACATTGAATTTATATATAGTACATTGCTAGAAGAAATTTTCTATCTAACCACCATTCCTGCGTTACTAGGTTTAATATCTGTCATGGCCGACATCAGACCTAAAAATGACCTGGGACACCCATTTTGTGACAATCTGCGGTCTGGAGATTGGATGATTGATTACCTCAGTAACCGCCTTATTACTCGTGGAGGAGCATGCACAGATGTAAGCAAAAGATAAAGTATATAGACAGTAGTCTTACAATCTCCTCAATGAGTGGCCGACTGGTCAGGATTACTCCAAAAGTGCAGTCGTAAGTAATCCTAAAATATGTAAGAAGAGGATCCAAGAACTGCGAGCCGCTCTAACCAAACCTTAGTTCAGTGTTTTTGACTCCAAAATAGAAAAGGGACTATAATTCATGGTCTAGTAGCAAGGCACGTCCATCAGGAGGCACAGCTATATGTATCTTACAATTAAAAAAAACCATTTGGATGATCCCTATTTGTTTAAGATGATGTTTTAAGGACTGATGAGTCCTTCCAATGGTTGAATTCTCTGTCCTACAAACTAACCACACGATGGTGTTGAACTCATGGATTCCAAGATAGACTTTCTTGTGAAGAATTCACTTATGTTGGAGGTTCTTCTGGAAAGTTTCTCACCTCTATGTTTGGTGGGAGTGATATAATAAAACCCTTCCAGTAAAGAGAATATTTCGTCAATTTGTCAAGCCTCCAAAGCTTTTTCCTCAGTCAATGGTTATGGTTCATGGGTTAATACCTAATATCTCTGGAGGGCTAGAGTGGGTTAGAGTTAATGTTCCTGGTGGTTTTGGATGTTGAAGAGATTAATCAAATTATCTTTGGTGGTCTAAGGCAGTAAAGCGCTAAAGTGTACAAATAATTTTATTTTCTTTAATCTAAATAGGTCCAAAATTATTTGCTAAATAATTTTATAATATATCTTTATAAGGGTTAAAGTTCCATTTCCCCATTAACCCCTTAATGACCGGGCATGTTTGTACCTTAATGACCAAGCCAGATTTGTCAAATCTGGTATGTGTGACTTTATCAGAGAATAACTCTGTGAAAGTTTTGAATATCCAAGTAATTCTGACATTGTTTTTTCGTCACATGTTGTACTTTATTTTAGTGGTAAAAGTAGACTGATACGATTTGCGGAAATTAATTAAAAAATAGAAAAATGGAAGAAATTTTGTAAAAATTACCATTTTCCCCTTTTTTTAACTGCAATATGTGACATATGTACACACATACTGTACAATTTTTTTTATTAAATATATATTTCTATCTCTTTACTCTATTTTGGCAGCACTTTTGAAAAAATAAAATAAATTTTCAGCAATTTAGAGGACTTACAAATTGAATAATAATTTTATACATTTTGAAGTACATTTTGTTTTCCTGCACCAAGCCAAGTTTTCAGAGGCTCATAGGTCTCAGAATGATGGAAACCCCCACAAATGACCCCATTTAGAAAACTAGACCCCTTAAGGTATTTACCTAAGGGTATAGTAAGTATTTTGACCCCACAGTTTTTTGCTAAATTTAATACATAGCAGGTGAAAAAAAAAAAAATTTCACTTTTTTTCATAAAAGTATCAGTTTGAAGACCAATTTCTTTGTAAAGCGACCATGAGAATGAAGAAACACACCACAAAATCTATCACCCTGTTTCTCCTGTTTTCAAAAAATACCAACATTGTGGCCCTAATGCGCTGCCTGGACACACGGCAGGACCCAAAATGAAGGGAACACCCGGAGGCTTTCAGGACTCCTATTTTGCTTGAAAATGTTTTAGGCCCCACTCTACATTTGGAGAGGCTTTGAGCTGCCAGAACGATAGAAACTCCCCATAAACGACCCCATTTAGAAAACTAGACCCCATAACATAATTATTTAGGTGTATAGTAAGTGTTTTGACCCCACAGTTCTTTGCTAAATTTAATGCATATCAGGTGAAAAAAATAATTATTTCACTTTTTTCATAAAAGTATTAGTTTGAAGACCGATTTCTTTGTAAAGCGAACATGAAAATGAAGAAACACACCCCAAAATCTATCACCCTCTTTCTCCTGTTTTCAAAAATACCCACATTGTGGCCCTAATGCGCTGCCTGGACACACAGCAGGACCCAAAAGGAAGGGAACACCCGGAGGCTTTCAGGACTCCTATTTTGCTTGAAAATGTTTTAGGCCCCACTGTACATTTGGAGAAGCTTTGAGCTGCCAGAACGATAGAAACTCCACATAAACGACCCCATTTCGAAAACTAGACCCCTTAAGGTATTTATCTAGGGGTATAGTTAGCATTTTGACCACACAGGTTTTTTGCTAAATATATTGGAATTAGTCTGTAAAAATTAAAATGTACTTTTTTTCTGAAACATAGAAATTTTTATTATTTACAAGGAATAACGAAGAAAATGCACCCCAACATTTGTAAAGCAATGTCTCCCGATTACGACAATACCCCATATGTGGTAATAAACTGCTGTTTGGACCCACAGCAGGGCTCAGAAGGGAAGGAGCGCCATTTGGATTTATGATTTTGCTGGAATGGTTTTCGGTGCCATGTCGCATTTGCAATGCACTGGAGGGACCAAAACAGTGGAAACCCACGAAAAGTTACCCCATTTTGGAAAAACCTTCAAGAAATTTTTCTAGGGGTATAGTGAGCATTTAGACCCCACGGGTCTTTTGCAGAGTTTATTGGAATTAGGGCGCGAAAATTAATATCAACATTTTTTCCACTAAAATGTTGCATTTTCTCAAGGGATAAAGGAGGAAAAAAACAACCATTTTTTATAAAGCAATTTCTCCCGAGTACGGAAATACCCCACATGTTGTCAAAAGTTTTTTTCATTAGAAATGAATTAACCCTTTCAGGACTGATCCATTTTTTGCTTTCATATTTTAGATTTTCACTCCCCGCTTTCCAAGAGCCATAACTTTTTTAGTTTTCCATCAATAGAGCGGTGTTAGGGCTTATTTCTTGCGGGACAATCTGTAGTTTTCATTGGTAGCATTTTGGGGTACATGCGATTTTTTTTTTTATCACTTTTTATTCAATTTTTTTGCAATCCTGAGCAAAAAACAGGAATTCTGACACCGTTTTTTAGGTTTTCTTTTTGCGGCGCTCACCGTACGCTATAGGTGACATTTTTACTTTATTCTGCGTGTTAGTACGATTACGGCGATACCAGATGTATATAGGTTTGGTCCTTTTTTTTAGCGTTTGCGCAATAAAATGACTTATTTATAGAAAAAAAAATTTCTGTGTCACCATATTCTGAGGGCCATAATTTTTTAGTCAAAAAAGCTGTGTAAGGGCTTGTTTTTTGCGGGACGGATAGAAGTTTTTATTGGTACTATTTTCGGGTACATGCGACTTTTTGATCACTTTTTATTCTCTATTTTGGGAGGGGTGGTGACAAAAAAAATTGTGATTCTGTCGTAGTTTTTTATTGATTTTTTTTGGGGTGTTCATCGTGCGGGAAAAATAACATTATAGTTTTATAGTTGGGTTCGTTACGAACGCGGTGATACCAAATATGTGTACTTTTTTAACATGTTCATTTTTTTTCTATAATAAAAGTCTTATTATAGGAAAAAAAGCATTTAGTGTTTATATAACTTATAACTTTTATTTTTACACTTTTTTGAAAACATTTTTATTACTTTTTTTAACTTTTTTTTCTTGTCCCACTAGGGGACATTTAGTCTTGCAGCTTTGATCACTGCTAGAGTACATTATACTACACACGTAGTGTAATGTACTCTGTCATTGTGACGTGACTGTCACACTGACAGGAAGCAGAGGAGGAACGGCCGGAGGCTGTTCCTCCGAGGCTTCCATACATGGCAACCCGGAGGTCATTATCTGACCTCCGATTGCCGTGACAAGCATCGGTAGCCCCCACGATCACTTCGTGGGAGCTGCCGATGTGCTTCAAACCACTTAAATGCGGCGACGGCAATCCGTCGCCGCACTTAAGGGGTTAACTGCCGAAATCAGCGGCGATGGTCCGCTGTCCGGCGAGACTGATGTCTCAGCTGTCTAGGACAGCTGTCAGCGCGGGTCTGTCACTCTGTGTTTACACAGAGTGACAGTTTGAAATGCGGACGAAAATGAACGTCATGGTGCGGGAACTAGCAGCCGACCATGACGTTCATTTTCGTCCTTGGTCGTTAAGGGGTTAAAGAGCTCCAAACACCCTGCATAGCCATGGAGGTGAAGACGATCTGTCAACTCTCCTAACATGTACATTTTAGTAAATACTTTCGTTCCTCATAAAATAACAATTTTGGAGAATCTTTTCCGAAAACTCTGCATAGTGCCATTCCTCTGTTATTCCTCCTAGAAATGTATGAATAAATTGAGAACTGGTTGTTTCCATTAGCCTTGTTCCTGCACAGTCTGACGTTGTCCAATTAGTGCTGACAGCATGAGACTGAATGGACACATCCTGTTGACAAGGGGAATGGTAACGCCCAGTTGTCAATTTATTCATACATTTCCAGGAGGCATAACCGAAGAATGGCACAATGCAGAGTTCTAAGAAATGATGCTCCAGAATTGTTATTTCATAAGAAATGCAAGTATTTACTAAAAAAAATCCATGTCAGGAGAGCTGAGATGTCCTCTTTAAAATAATATTTTAACTGCTTGCAACCACCAATTGGTGGAGATCACCGGATCTTATGGATGTTCACAGCTGCTATGGAATATTATACTAGCTTTATTAATCGCTATGTAATGAGCTCCCCCTAGTGGTGGCTGCAGGGTGCCAGATTATTAAATAACTACTAGGTACTAGGAAAATCCCCTGCTTGGAATAGCATAAACACTTTTTTTTTACAGCATTGCTCGTAAATTGAAACTCACTGTAACTATTTTAGATTGTAATTTAAATATTTAATATTAATATTATTTATTGTTACACTTTATGTACTATCTGCACGGATGATTTTAATATTAAATATCTATTTCCTTGTATTTAAGGTGGGCAAATGGTTTGCAGCAATGTTCTCTTACTTGAAGCAGATTCCACGTTATCTTATCCCATGCTATTTTGATGCCATTTTGGTTGGGGCTTACACAACCCTTTTGGAAGCAGCTTGGAAACAGATGTCCTGGTATGAAACAAACCACTCAATAATCTGTAGCAACTAATCTATGCATTTTAAGCTAAAGATAGAGTAGAATAGTCAATTGTCTTTCTTTACATGCAACACTTAAATCCAAGTTTATCAGCGTAACGTTTGATAGGGTAGCTTAAAAATAAATAATCCCTTTAAATGGATTTTCCTGTTTTATGTATAACAGCGGTGCTGCTGCTGGTCTCGTGGTTACACTGGGCAGTACATTGATCTATCTGTCAAAATGCGGGAAATACCACCTGCCCATGACCGGTATATCTGCCAGTCTTTGTTAAGGGGTTAATACTATGAATAAGTACTGCGTGCCACAAAATATGAAACGCAGTTGACCTTCCAGAATTGATGTCCTTTCTACTTGGAAAATGCCTATAGTTGAAGTTTGAAGTCTTCCAATAAGTAACTTTTGACATATTCACGTATCTCTCTCCCATAGCTTTGTACAGAATGGATCTACGTTGGTGAGGCACTTGGCTCTGGGGTCAGTTCAGATGTGTGGAGTTGGAAGATTTCCTGCCCTTCCAGTCCTGTCCCCTTCTTTACCAGATGTGCCATATCGTACCAACAATATTACGCAAGAGAAGGAGCAGTGTTGTCCTTCATTGGCTGCTGGTAATTTCCGACGTAGTAGACCCCCTGCTAGTGCTTGTGTGTATGGTTCAGATTTATATATGAAGATCATATTTCAATATAGAAGATTTTACTGTGCATATATTAGGTGGCATATATTAGCCGGTGCAATGTAAAGACATGAGGGGGCGGTGCATGACACATGGCTTCAAAGAGAGAACCTGTGTGTCATGCACAACCCATTCAGACCCTGCACTAGGCACATCACATTGTGTCCGTTTTGCCCTGAGTGTTTCTTTAGACCTTCTTCACACAGAGATTTCGTCTGCTGTTTTAAACTGCATGTAAGTACGTCAGGATTTTTTAAATGTAACATTTTTCATGGCATTTTTTTACATGCAGTAAAGATGTTTTTTTCTCTGATGTGTTATTCCTATAGAAAAGTCCGTTGGAAAATTTCCAGAAAAAAAGCCATACCCAAAACATGCTGCATTTTGAAAAAAATGCCACAAACCAAAACCCATTTGCTCACATAAGCTTAGACCAGGCAGACACAAAATGCACCCGATTTTATCGCAGTGGTGCATGCTGCATGATAATTTTGGCGCATCTTGTATGACCTGTTATACACTTTTTTTCTTTTCTTTCTGCCACTTTTGGTTTATTTTGTGGCAGTTTTTGTGGGACATTTTAGGCCACGACCCCTTTCCTTCTAAGTTTACGCACCCTTTTCGGAAGACTTTAAAATAGTTTCTAGTGAGGTGCAAACATCAGAATTCCGCCAAACGGTGTCAGTTTGCGACAACATTTTTTGCATATTTCGACACTATCTAGACCTAGACACAGTAGTAAATCTGTGTAAAGTGTTTTACTATATTTCACTATAGACTTTAAAGTAACATCGGACCTTAAAGGGGTATCCCCCAACTTAGACATTCATGTCATGTCCACAGGATATGCCATAAATATCTGATAGCTCTAGGACCCGCACCTATATCGAGAAAGGGGATCACCCGACCACCGTATCACCCGATGCAGCCTCCACATGCTGCCGATTCCAGGTGGCGACTAGTAGAGAGAGGGCCGCACATTCGCTGGGCTCTCTACATTCTGTTGTATGGTGGTAACGAAAACGGCCAAGCAGCGCTTGCTTGGCTGTTTCCGTAACTTCCTTTTGAATAGAATGGAGAGAGCCATGTGCATGCGCAGCCCTCTCTCCACTAGTCCCTACCCGCCGCATCAAAACCATTCTGGATATAGGTGCGCGTACCAGAGCTATAATAATAATAAAACATTTTATTTATATAGCGCCAACATATTCCGCAGCACTTTACAGTTCAGGGGGTATATTGTACAGACAAAATCAGACATTACATATTGACAAAACTAATTTACAATTCAAACAAGTGGAGTGAGGACCCTGCCCGCAAGAGCTTACAATCTATGAGGAAATAAAGGAGACACAAAGTGTAAAACATGCTTAAGTACAATGGTCCAGCCATCTTTTATACACATGGGATAGTACACATAATGCTGCATGAGCCGGTCACCAGCCAGTGTCCGTGTATTAGGGTGCAAGGAGTGTGGGGGATACTGCTAAATGAAGGAGCCTCATTACTAATGTAATGGAGGGCCAGGGAAAGGAGTCAGATTAGGGAATGTTACAGGCCTGTCTAAATAGATGTGTTTTCAGGGCACGTCTAAAACTGTGGATATTGGGAATTAATCGGATTGTCCGGGGTAGCGCATTCCAGAGGACGGGTGCAGCACGAGAAAAATCTTGGAGACTCTGAGTGGGAGGTTCAGATTATGTCAGATGTTAATCTGAGGTCGTTGGCAGAACGTAGAGCCCGAGTAGGGTGGTAGACAGAGATGAGGGAGGAGATGTAAGGAGGTGCAGCACTGCGGAGAGCTTTGTCGGTGAAAGTAATTAATAAGTTTGAATTTTATTCGGAAGGGGATGGGCAACCAGTGCAGTGACTGGCACAGAGTAGAGGCGTTGGTCATAAATATGAGCCTGGCTGCTGAATTGAGGATAGATTGGAGAGGGGAGAGTTTAGTGAGGGGAAGACCGACTAGTAATGAGTTACAGTAGTCAAGACGAGAGTGAATCAGAGCAACAATGAGAGTTTTGGCTGTTTCCTCAGTAAGAAAAGGGCGGATTCTGGAGATGTTTTTAAGGTGAAAATGACAGGAGAGTGAAAGTGATTGAATGTGAGAAGTAAAGGAAACATCGGAGTCAAAACTAACCCTGAGACAGCGGGCGTGCTGCTTAGGAGTTATGATAGTGCCACACACTGAGCTGGAGACATCAGGTTTAGGGAGGTTAGTAGATGGTGGGAACACAAGGAGCTCAGTTTTAGAAAGATTCAGTTTCAGATAGAGAGAGGACATGATGTTAGAGACAGCGGACAGACAATCACTGGTGTATTGTATTAGAGCAGGGGTGACGTCATGGGAAGAGGCATATAACTGCATATGCCAGAAATGTCTAAGGCTCTGTTCACACCTGCGTCGGAGGCTCCGTCAGGGTCCTCCATCGCAGGTCCGCAGATTTTGCCGGAGTTTACCGGAGACCATAGCACAGCATGCTGCACTATTGCGTCCGGTAAAATCACGGACACCCCAACAGAAAGTTGACGGAACCCATTAAAGTCAATGGGTTTCGGCAAAATCCGTTGTGCAACAGAACCGTTGGTTCCGGATGGAGCAGATCAAGTGAAGTGTGAACCCAGTGGGAATACCCCTTTAAGACTGTCACACATGCAGTTTTTGGTGCAATTTTTTGGGGTGACAAACACAGGAGTGGATACAAAAAGGGAGAAGTATAAGTCATTCCTTTATACTTGTCCATTTGTATTCATTCCTAACTTTGGCTACAAAAACTGCGTCAATACTGCATGTATGAATCTCTCTACTTTGTCACTTCTTTTCTGTGAACGTTGTAAGGTTATAAAGCATGGCAGCCTATTCACTTAAAACAGTGCTTCCCAATTCAGTCCTCATGGAACCGTAAGGGTTTATTTTCTTGATGCGTTTTTGCCGCAATTTTCGTAATCGTGGTATAACTGCAACAGTTTTTGCAAAAATGGCTATTTTATGTGGGGCTTATCAAAATTGCAGCCAAAATCTCACAAGATAACGACTTATGTAAATAAACATTAAGGGTATTTAAACGCGGCATATTTGTTGCAGAATTTTCTGTGACTATCTCATTCATCTGAGTGGGGATGCAGAAATCCATGTCACATGTCATGTATTGAGCATTTCCTTAAGGAGGACCTGTCATGTCCCCAGAAATGTTAATCCGCTGCCATACCTGCATTGCGATTAGAGCGCCGTTTACTTCATGTTTGTAGGTGCCTCCATTCTTCTACAATCAGCGTCTATTCCCCCTAGACTCCCCCGTTCATGTCGGCTGCACCGCTCCCCAGCCTAGTTGTCAACGGGGCTTGTACTTAAGCTGCTCTGATGGAGCGACTTAGGTTCACGCCCCATTGACACTGGATGGTGTATACAGCCTAGTTGGAAATGTATTCATAAATTAGCATATCAGCCGCCGACCTGAACGGGCTGAATGCAGGGGGAACGGACGCGGATTACAGAGGAACGGAGGCTCCTACACGCATGCAATAAACGGTGCTGAAAACGGGGGGAAGGAAACAAAGCGGGTATGGTAGCAGATTAACATTTCTGGGGACATGACCGGTCCTCTTTAATAATGCACAGGTGACAATTAGTTTCACTAAATTTAATAATTATCAAGTGTGCTTTCTCGTTTGGGAAAAGGTGTATTTACACGGGACGTCAGTTTGCTTTGTGGTCAAGACAATGCGCGGTTTACCTGGAACTGCTGTGTTTGTTATGCAGTTATTACAGGTGTAACGCACATTTTTAACGTGTCTCACCTGTAAAAACCGTGCGGCTTTAAGACCTGACCTGCAGGATTTCTTAAAGGTGGGTTTCCAAATCCATTGGTGCCTGCGGCAGAGATGGCAAAACGCACTACATTGTAAGTGTACTCTGGTGCCCTAGGATGGGTTGGCCTCTGATATTGGGTTTCCTTGAGGAAAATTGATTTAAAAAACACCCTTCCCTGTATACTGATGGCTGGTCTGCATGGCCTGCCAGTTATTACCATGACACTTCCAAGGATAAAGGGATGTTTTTAATAACACATGAGGGAATTGCTGATCATTCAATTTCCAAGATCCGCATTTCATTTGAAGCTGTATTAGGGGACCCAAATAAACCAATACAATAAATAAGATAGTAAAGTGCCGGGTCTAATGAGTCCTCCATGATAGCGTCTCCTTTTTTCCAGGTCTTCCTCATTTCTCCTCTGGAATTTTCCGCTGCTGGGGCAGAGACACTTTTATATCCCTGAGGGGTTTGCTGCTCATCACTGGACAGCACATTGTGGCGAGGTGGGTGAAGAATGTTTTTTACATGGCCTGTTTTTATATAATCGGCATTGTAGAGATCACATTGTTAATCATCTTATACATGATTCTTCCACTCACTTCTCGTCCCTTATCTCATGTATAATGTTCCCACTGGATGTTTATAGACCCCAACACTGGAAACAACATATTTTCAACAGTAAATCAGTCATTTTCTCCAATATGGCCAAAATATGAATTTTCTGGTTTTACCTGTAACAGCGACTCTCAGCTTATTACTGCTGTAATTTATTATTAGCTGGATCAATAATTCAGGCATTATAGAATTATTTCCTATATGAGCAACTTACTGTTGCAATACAATAATAAGGCTTCATTACAATGTAGCGTGACGCAACTGTCACATTAATGTCGTCCCCATGTCATGTGATGCGTCACATGTAATTTTCCTGAGAAAATGCTGCACAAAAGATTGCTTACACCTTGTACCATTGCGCAGTTGCATGTTTTGTTACATTCCTTATATCTCGTACTGTATATTTGTTGTTTTCCACTTCATTATCAAGCAGTTATGTCATTTGTGTGCCCATTACATAAAGTATTTGTGTTCAGCAGAATTGGATCATGTTAGTAATTGTAACTATTGTATCCTCAGGAACATTATTCTGGCATTTGCTGGCACTCTGAGACATGGGCTGATCCCCAACCTTCTCGGCCAAGGCACCTACTCCAGATATAACTGCCGGGATGCCGTGTGGTGGTGGCTGCAATGTGTACAAGATTACTGCGACATTGTGCCTAACGGCATATCAATACTCAAGTGTCCAGTCTCCAGGATGTACCCCAAAGATGATTCCCCTCCTTTGCCTGCTGGACAAGTGGTATTTTATTATTTCACCTACGATCATTTACTGAGCTGGAAATACATGATGGTTTATAAGTTACAAGAGCTAAACTACAAAATCCGTACTGACCCGGTTCCCAAGATCTCTTTAAAATGACAAAGTTGCAGCACTTTTAGTGTAGAATGAAATAAGAGCTATAAAGTAAACCCATATATTATACATTTATATTCACACAGTCAATGGTAAGCGTTTAGTGGCAGATGAGATACACTGCCGTGCACTTAGCGGATGGTGTTGGATAATTCAATCCATCGCTTTTTCTACAAAAATTCATTTTTCATTAAAGTTTCACAAATTTTGGAGAACCAGAGAGATTTATGTTGCTTTCTGACAATCAGGGTTTCCTGGTCTAAGATTAATGTACCTCAGAAGACGTCCAGTGAATAAAACATAGTTGGAGGGGTTTCACCCTTCAGCCGCAGGAAACAATTGTCTCTCTTAGGCTACATTCACAGCGTTTTTCCTAAGTTTCTTGTTCGTGTGCGTTTCATATTTGCCTCAGTGGGCTTTGCGTGTGGCGTGCGTTTATCACATCCGTGCAAGCACTTCATTTAAAAAAAATAAAAAATGATTTCTCTGTTTTTTAATGTCTTTGATACATGAAACACGGACAGCACACGGGTGTGCGTCTGTGTGCTGTCCGTGGGTTTTCACGCATCCATAGACTGCAATGGGCGACTAGGTGCGTGAAAACGCACCAATATAGGACATGCAGTGAGTTTCAAGCAACAGACACGCTGCGTGAAAAACAACGCATGTGCGAATGGCCTTATTGAATTGCATGTGTCCGTGTGCTGGGAGTGATTTCAACGCACAACACACGGACGAGTATTACGCTTGTCTGAACGAGCCCTTAGTCTTGCGCAAGAGTTGTTATATTATGCAGGATGAGAAGCCTCATAAAAAACCTTTTGTTTTATCCCTATGGTACACTATTAGGCTCTTCTCACACCTATGAGTTTTTTCTCCATTTTCCATTGATTTTGTTGAAAATAAAAGGAGTTTGTTCTCTTTTTTTTTTTTTTTGTTATAAGGACCAGCCCCTGTATGAGGTCATTCAAGAAGCCCTGCAGCGCCATGCACAAGGTATCAACTTCAGAGAAAGGAATGCAGGACCCCAGATTGACAGAAACATGAGAGATGAAGGTCAGTTCTGTGACTGCAGCACTCAGGGACAAGACAAGACTGGGCCCCTTAGCAAACTTTTCAAGGCCCCCCCCCGAGCATGAACAATAACCAGCTCTATGTAAAAGTTAAGACTTTCATTGCATTTAATGATCAGACCTCAGGCTAGACAAAAAATGTAGGCCCCAAACCAGACCAGCACCTGAAGAGCAAGGGGAACAAGCTCAAAGGCCTATGCCCCCAATTTTTATTTTATTTAAGACAGCTTTTAGAATGAATAATAATCTACACTACATCGTCTCAGCAGTACACTGACCCTGGAAATTACTTTATAATGTAAATTTAGCATTGTGGTGTCTGAAATCTGTGTCTATAAATGCCCGCTTGCTTTATGCCCCCTCAGTGCTCCTTCACAGTGATGATGCCCCCTTAGTACTTACATATAGAAGTAATGCCTTTAATTACCCTCAGTAATAATGCCCCCTTAGTGCCCCCACATGTTAAGGGTGCCCCCCTAGTGTGCCCTTCACAGTGATGATGCCCCCTTAGTGCATCACAGTAGTGATGCTCCCTTATTGCCTGCCCATACAGAAATAGTGCCCCTTAAATATTAAGGGTATTACTCACTTCGCCTCATTCCCACAGTGAAAGGAGCACCTTACTCTTCAGGCCTCTTCCAGCCTGTGCAGTTGGCGCTCAGCGCAGGCAGACGCGATGACCGGGGCACGTAGTGGTCGCTACGGCGGTGGTTACGCCACTGGCAGCAATATTTTACCTCCAGACAAATGCAACCTCACAATAATAAGCTTACTCTTTACTTCCTGACTGTTTTAACTTTATAGGTTTTAACATCAGTGCTGGGGTTGATCCAATAACTGGCTTTGTGTATGGAGGGAACCGACTAAACTGTGGGACATGGATGGACAAAATGGGGGAAAGTGAAAGAGCCCGAAATAAAGGAATCCCAGCAACACCAAGGTACCTGATCTTCTGCACTGTCTATTGTACATATTCTTATTCATTAAGATCGATTGGAGGAGAACCACTTCCAGACAGGGCTCTCCTCAAGAAACATACCCATGCTGTACAATTCTACAGGATGGAGGAGGTGGCATACAACACCAGTTGAAGGGGTGGCAGCTCTAACATATCTATACTGATACATTGTAACAAACTGCAGCCATGTGCGATGAGACTGTTAAGGTTTGTACATGTTGATATTGCATAAGAAAAAACAGATGATACACAAGAACATTGTACATGCACTGATATAAATCAATGTACATGGGCAAGAGCGTTAACTTATCATTGCATCTAAATGTCACATGATCAGCTGAAATTCACATTAACCTTTCCCTCCTCCAATTGATCTTATTATCATATCTCTTACTTGTAAGGGGAATGATTCCCAAAATTTATATCTATACACACTACAGAAATATTTAAAAGTCTTCATTTTATTGAAGATATACCTCCCCCTCCCAATAATGTCTCAATGCCCTAATGGGGCTGAGTGGGCAGTCCCTTTAAGTTCCATTCATGTAGTTCTTCACTAGCATCTCCTCTAGGCTGTGCTTTTTATATTCTAACACTAGATGGCGGTGTCTCCCTTCCTCTTAATTTGTGATGCAGGGACGGTTCTGCTGTGGAGATTGTCGGCCTCGGCAAATCAACCGTACGCTGGCTAAATGCTTTGAATGAGAAGAATGTATATCCGTACAAAGGGGTCACAGTCCAGAGGGAAGGTGAGAAACTTTGAAAGATATTACAGAGCAATACGATCACACACAGAATTTCTTTACTTTGCTAGTTCTGTCACATAAACGGTGTCATGATAATCACACCATTTTTATTTGTATTACATGTATGCAGACAGGTAGTTTGATTATGGGTTTCTGGCCTTATTCCGAGCCTGTGGCTGGTTCACTTTATAATTAAATAAACTTTAAGGTCAATGCACACAATGTGTATTACGTGCGGGTTTGCCGTGCGTATTTGCGTGCGGCAAATCCGTAGCGTAATACAGTACCAGCATAGTCCATGAGATTCCAGGAAATCTCATGTACAAGCTGCAGGATTTTTACGCACGTAAATTGACCTGTGGTGCGGTTTTTACCTGCGAATTTCCTTCGTATTGCTGCGGTGGTGGTGCGTATTTTCCGTGGCAAATTACGCAACGTGTGCATGCAGCCTTAATGTTCTGGTTTTGACAAACTATCCTGTGCAGGAAAGACAAAGACCAACAGCGGTGAATATTGTTGGTGCCATATCTGCATCTTCAGGCCCCTAGTCATTTCCAGTTATCGGCCACTTCTTACTCCATTCTTTTCACATTTTGACTTTACCGCTTTATGTTTGGTATATTCAGGGAAAGACGTATTGTTTACCTTCTGTGAGTGGAATCAGCACATACAGGATCACTTTGAGAGACGCTTCTATGTCTCAGAGAACCCTTCTGATCCTAATGAACAACGTCCAGACCTGGTTCACAAGCGTGGCATTTATAAAGATAGCTATGGAGCCTCTAGTCCCTGGTGTGATTACCAGCTCCGGCCAAACTTCACTATTGCCATGGTGGTGGTGAGTAGGAATCAGAGATTAAAGTATTCTCTTCAATGTACTTGTTCGTTTGAGAAATCCATATCGGGATTTGCAATATCTTAAACATCTTTTCCCAACATTAATGTCTAAACACAGGGACCGTCACCCATCTCGACAAAGAAGGACCGATAAACACATATAAGCACAGAAAAATATTCTACTCCGTTCCCTGTACAATGACACTCTGGACCAGGCACTACTAATTCTTCTCAATGAATTAGAATATCATCAAAAGTTTATTTATTTCAGTCATTTAAAGTAATTAAATTCATAAAGTGAAACTCATATATTATATAGATTCATTACACACAGAGTGATCTATTTCCAGCATTTTTTTCTTTTAATGTTGATGATTTTATGGTAACAGTTAATGAAAACCCAAAATTTAGTATCTCAGAAAATTATAATATTATATAAGCCCAATTTCAAAAATGATTTTTAATACCGAAATGTAGGCCTACTGAAAAGTATGTACAGTATCTGCCCTCAATACTTGGTCGGGGCTCCGACTCTGCATGAATTACTGCATCAATGCAGCGTGGCAAGGAGGCGATCAGCCTGTGGCACTGCGGAGGTGTTATCAATGCGGCGTGGCATGGAGGCGATCAGCCTGTGGCACTGCTGAGGTGTTATCAATGTGGCGTGGCATGGAGGCGATCAGCCTGTGGCACTGCTGAGGTGTTATCAATGCGGCGTGGCATGGAGGTGATCAGCCTGTGGCACTGCTGAGGTGTTATCAATGCGGCGTGGCATAGAGGTGATCAGCCTGTGGCACTGCGGAGGTGTTATCAATGCGGCGTGGCATGGAGGCGATCAGCCTGTGGCACTGCTGAGGTGTTATCAATGCGGCGTGGCATAGAGGCGATCAGCCTCATTCACACCAAATAACTTATTCCTTTGTTCATGGTTCACACAAATAATACCTGTTAAATTAAACCTGTTCTATTAACACCTAATACATGTAAGTTTTTTTGTTTTTTTTTTAACAAACGTAGTTTTCGAACATATATTTACATAGTTCTCTATACTAATACTTTGTGCTGTGTGTCACTATGACACAGGCTTTTCCTAGGGTAAGACTTGTGTGCCCTAACAGGCTAAGGGTATAGACAGTCCTGAGGTCCTTTCTAGGTCTGCACAAGGGTTTCTCAGTCCCCCGGTCATGTCACCAAGAGGGTGACGACAGTGATCACAGGGTTAAACAGCCGGGATCAGAGGTTTCTCCAGTCTCAGTCGTTCGAGTGGTAGCCAAGCCACGCACCAATTCCAGAGTGGAACGATACATTCTACAGCACTGCCTTTATACGATGCTATAGAATAGGCCTCTTAATGACTGCCGTAATATTCTCACCATATTAACTCTGCTCTGTGACTGCATCACCTCTGACCATCTGCCTCTGGTCCAACTTCTAAAATTCAACAAGACCGCTGCGGCCATTCACTGCTGTGTAACGTGATGTCATCATGGCAGGCAGCGATTGGCATAGACATCATGGACCAGGAACCAGGGGGCAGTAACAACATTGAATGTTTCTGATGTTTGGTCGCCAGTCATACAAACCAGAAAACCTCTCTAATAAGAAAACGTGCAGTTTAACACATGGGTTACTGGGATTATCCTGGATATCATGCACTGCGGTAATACAATTATTGATACATGTTTCAGGCTCCAGAGCTCTTTACAGCTCCCAAAGCATGGAAAGCTCTTGAAGTCGTAGAGAAGAAATTAATGGGACCTTTGGGAATGAAAACGCTGGATCCAGAGTAAGTGGATGTCTTATCTTATTGATTTTTTTTTTCTCTTTTATTAAGTGTATTCATTATTATAACATGTAGAAGTTTAGCAGCTATTGGTATAAATACTTGGGAGAAAGACTATAGTAAGATGAGTAATAAATAAGCTAATTTGCAGGTCCCATCCAATGCATGACAATCTTATTTTGGAAGAAAACATATTAGGCACTGGCAGTAAGTGTTGTGTGATATTGTTCTGTTCTTATGAGAGCCGTATACAGTTAGAAATGGCCGTGTTGAGGCTATTACAGGGCTGTCCGACAGACTGTCAATCCTTACATTTGCACTGGGCAGGAAAATGTTTTGCATACAACTCTCCATTCCAACAATATCTTACAAAATACTGACATTTTGAAAAGGATATAAGTTTTAAGCGCCTACAAAGAACAGAAGTTATTTAATTAACTCAATAATATCACAAGTGAAAATAAAAAATCTGATGAATCCTCAGTTTAGAACTGTCGGTTCTATGCAAATAATAATTTTTTTCCCCTTTGCCCTACTAAGCACCGAAGTATAGCACCGATATAACCTTTAGGGTCAGTTCACACATTGCGTAAACACTGCGGATTTTCCGCAACGGCATTCGTTGTGGAAAATCCGCAGCAAATACAGTAGCCGCAAAGTGGATGAGATAAAACAAATCTCATCCACACGCTGCGTAAATACGGAGCGGAAAAAGCGCTCAGAAATTTACCTGCGATGCAGAATTTTATTCCCCAGCATGTCAATTGTATTTGCGTAAACGCTGCTTATTTTTTTGTGGGTTTTCCCCATTGAATTCAATGGGAGGTAAAACCCGCAACAAATATAAGTTGTTGCGTCTTTTTGCAGCGATTCCGCCGCAAAAAACACAACTCAAAAAAAAAAAAAATTATACTTACCCAGGAGTCTATGTTTCCTCCTCCAGGCCGGCTTCCAGGGATGACGTTTCATCCCATATGATCGCTGCAGCCAATATCACAGGCTGTAGCGGCCGTCAGATGGGATAACACGTTATTAAAAGAGGCCGGCCTGGATGACGTCAGCGGCCCGGCCTCCTGGGATGATGCTTCATCCCATGTGACCGCCGCTCTAGCCAATCATGATTGGCTGCAGCGGTCTCCTGGGATGAAACGTCATTCCAGGAGGCCGGCTCTCTGACATCATCCAGGCCGCAGCGGACATTCTGGCCGAAAAACTGCACCACAGTTTGGTGTCAGTTTATCGCCCTGTGTAAACTCAGCCATAAAGTGACATTCCTGGCATACACGGGGAGAATCCAGATGTTGCTAGGAGTGGTGGTGCCCACTCCTCCCCCATAGTCTCGCTGATGTGGTTCCCACTGATCAGAATATCAATGGGTATCTTCGCGCAGTCTACTGCACGCTCAGGTCCTGGGCAGCGATTGTTATGATAGACCTGTATAGAAAATCCAGGGCGCATGCCTTTTTGATGAGCTCTACAGTAAGCTAGGAATAAAATCAGGTTGGACTGCTGTCTTTTACAACCACTTTTTTAACCTTTCTGTTGGTGCCAGAAAAAAAGTGGCGTAGGAGCTTCATAAAAACTGATTAAGAAAAAGTGGCCTTGTCGCCCATGGCAATCAATCCCAGTGCAGCTTTCATTGAAGTAGTGCAATTTAAAGGGGTTATCCCACCACAACAACATATCACCTATCCCGTGGATAGGTCATAAGTGTTTGATCTCTGGGATCCCCACCGATCAAGAGAATGGGGGGTTTAGGGTCCCCTGAATGAATGGAGCACCGCGCTCAACCTTCCCTGGATAGGTGATAAGTTTTTGAGGTGGGATTACCCTTTTAAGAATTAAATCTAAGGCCTCTGTCACATCTGTGTCGGTCTTTCTATTGTTCTGCTCCGTCAGAATTCCGTTGTGCGACGGCGCCCAACGGATCCCATTAACTTTAATGAGTTCCGTCGTGGTGTCCGTGGTTTTACCAAAAACAATAACGCAGCAGGCGCTATTGTTTCAGGTATATTCGGCCGGATCTCTCCACTCCAATGCAGGTATGAACAGGGTCTAAGCTGTGCTTGGTTGCTAAAAGCCACAAGGTAAATCAGATCCATATGTCTGTTCTCTTTTATTTATTTCTTTTGATCCTAATTTAATCTCGGAAATTCCTTAAAACAATTAAAGGTAATGCCCCAGAAGGAGAGCAAAGGGTTTCTGCGAGAATAGTTCCGCTTCCATCTCAGTATCTCCCGTGAGCAGATGTTAGATGCAGGCTTAGCTGTCATTATTACTTCCCTTGGGTATTTTCATTAACAAACGAAGACAGAATAAATTGTCCTCATTTATCTTGACTTCAAGGCACCTTTATAAGGTACCTGCACCCAAAATGCATAATTCTTGTTTTATTATATACATTCACCTGTGAAACCATTTCAACTTTTAACCAGACATTCACGAGATCCCCCCCCAGGCCTGATCTATATATGCTTTTGTCATTCATGATTGTCACACCAGCAGACAAATACCAGGCCTTACCCTGTCACCCCTATGTCACAGCTCTTTTTGACAGGCGGCATTTTATGTGACGTAAGAAAATTTCTCATCTGTTTACTACAGTTTTCAGGACTTTCTGTCGCTGATTGTAAAGTGTAGATACAATGATCAATCTCTTCCCAGTATATAACTTAGTCTAGGTCCCATGTAAACGGCTGTATTATTGCTCCAGAGAACCTCTGAGTTTTATGAAGACGTAATACAGCGTCCATAGAGGTGCATGGGACTTTGCTATACTTTACCTCTGCATGCTACCGATTTTATACGGAGGCAGACAGACCTCATCAGATGCTGTATTATCAAGCTATTCTAATATGGCTCCTTAGTTCAGCGCTGCAGGGACTCGGAGTTCTTCCTTACAGCCTCCTGTACATGGCTCCGATGTGTTCATGAGGCCTGAAGGTGATACTTGTTGGTAATAATTGTAATAATTGTAAGACATTATTACACTTTATAAGAAGACTAATTGATTTTTTTCTTTTTGTTTTTTTTTAGCGACATGGTTTACTGTGGAGTCTATGACAATGCTCTGGATAATGATAATTATAATGTTGCAAAAGGATTTAATTACCACCAGGGACCAGTAAGGCCATTTGTGCATTTTTTGAATTATTTTACATTTCTGTCTGTGCTGCGCCAGATCTTGACGTCTGCTTTGTTTTTCAGGAATGGCTCTGGCCCATTGGGTATTTCTTGCGTGCCAAGTTGCACTTTGCCAAGTTGATAGACAAGGAGACTTACCAGAAAACAGTGGTGTTAGTGAAGAATGTGCTGTCTCGTCACTATACACATCTGGAGAGGTGAGGATAGACTGATAATAACATTGCAATAGTTTAATCGCTTATAAATATATGTTCTGCCACTCCAAAAGCTACAAGTATATTCCAAACACACCTATACAAATGATCTAAAAAATCACCTACCTATTCTTATCCTGAAGCTGCAGTATTGTAGTAATTAGTGACAACAAAATGCACCAAAAAAAGCCGTTTGAAACATATAGGACATTGTTAATTTACACTGTGTGTGTGATGCTGCAGCTTTGTATCCCTTCAATGGAATTGTTGTCTTGTCTCTACCCACACTGCTCTTGGGTATATAAAGGGCATTACTAAGCGGAAGGTGGTTACATTAAAGGGGTTATCCCATGAAAGACATTTATGAAATATCCAAAGGTTATGTCATAAATGTCAGATAGAACGGTCCCCCCTAGTCCCCGGTCTAGCTTTTTCTGCTCACGCTGACTTCCGGCCACTTCTTGATTACATGGTCGGGAGTTACGGAAACAGCGTAACTCGCTAAGCTACGCTGTTTCAGTAGCTCCCATAGTAGTGAATGACAGTTACAGAAGCCGCGTAGCATGAAAGCTACGCTATTTCCGTAACTTCTATTCAGTTCTATGGTAGTTATTGAAACAGCGTAGCTCAGCGAGCTACGCTGTTTCCGTAACTCCCGACCATGTAATCAGTAAGTGGCTTGGAAGCAGCGTGAGCACCTCCAAAAAAGCAAGAACGGGGTTTAAGTGGCCCAGAGGTGGGACCCACATCTATCTGACATTTATGACATATCCTGTAGGTATCAAAGTAAAAAAATAAATAAGGCTTCGTTCACATCTGCCAGGGTCACGTTCCGTCTGAGCTTTCCTTCGGAATAGGACCCTGACTGACACAAACGGAAACCAAAGGTTTCAGTTTCCATCACCATTGAATTCAACGGTGACGGATCTGGTGCCAATGGTTTCCATTTGTCTCCGTTGTGCAAGGGTTCCGTTGTTTTAATGTGAACGAAGCCTTACAGCACCAGAATAAAATGATGATATGGAGTGCAAAGCCCAACAGGACTGGATCCTGCCGTAATAGTCACCAATGTAGAAATAAGAGATCCAGGGATCACATCCAAAGTAACAAAAATGTATTCACCCATGCGACGTTTCAGCTACACAGAGCCTTTCTCAACCCCTTTAATACAGAGAAGATAACTCCCAGGGTAAAAGAATATGGTCGGGGTCCATCCTGAGGCCTCATAGGAGTTCTATGGAATAAAAGTGTATTTAGTAAAATCTATGTTGTAAATTCTCTCTAGCATTTAGAAGAGGTTGTCTCACGAACACTACCGCTTTTTTTTTTTTTTTTTAATTAATCCGGTCTGATGGTCAACTGACCACCACGGTTCCAGCTTCTAAAATCCCCAGCGATCAACTGTTATTAACAGTGGAAACTGTGGCCAGCCATACATTTCCCCTGGAGCGGCCTCTGCAGGGAAAATGTAGTATAGGTAGTTATTTAAATTAATGGCTACCCATGTAATAGATGTATGGGCCGAATCCACTGGAGCAGGAGCTGCTTATACTTAGTGATTCTCTGGCATATAGACCGGGGGTCCCGAGCAGGAGACGCAATTCTATAACGTCCATACGTCCTAATAGGGCATATGGAAAGGGGTTATCTTAGTACTAAAACCCCTTTAATGTCATTAACACCTTGAAGCTATTTTACAGTTTACATATTAATGTACATAAAACGGGTAACTTTGTAAACACATTGAATTCCTTATCTTGTACTAAACCTTAGCGTTCTCTTACATGGGCCGTGTAAACGGGTGCCGATCAACAAGATAGCTCGTCGATCAGTGCTCGATTACTCCTTTCACAAGGAGCTATGAATAGGGACGAGCGATCGTTACTACGAGCACTTGTCCCCATACATTTCCATCATGTCAGCAGCACGTCTCCCTGTATACACTGGGAGACGTGCTACCAACAATGATAATATTTCATTTTACATAAACGATACGATCAGCCGATGAACGAGCAAACTCTGATCAGCTGATTGTTACCCTGTTTACACTGGGCAATGATTGGGAACGTGCGTTCATATGAAAGCTTGTTTGCCAGATACTTGGCCCATGCATTCACCACACGGTATGCATTATAGCTCAGAGCTGCATTTACAATTCTGCAAATGTCTGAGCTGTAATCTTCCATTGTCCCTTTCTAGCTCAATGTCTGCACAGAACTTGCTCTGGTGATTTGTATTCTGGCACTGACAGTAATCTTCTGTAGGAAACATTAACTGTACTAGTGCACACTACTTATCAGCCCAGCTAAGCAGTTATAGATGGATCTGTCAACAAGCTTGTTGACTGTTTCCTGTAGAAACCAAAAGAATAGTGAATACAGCTCTGAGCTATAATACAGGCTAATCAGGACCAGTGCAAGTAAAAAAAATGTGTTCACAAAGTTACCCAACAGTTTCTGTGGATTATATCTATATATAAACTCTAAATGAGAAAATATGTAACTATTCAGTAATCTTTTTCTTATGATGTTTAAATATATCAAAGGTCAATACACAGAACTGTCTAATGATATCATTATACCAAGGAATTTACTGTATTTTTAATTTTTTTTTTACTGTACATTTCCTATGGGTCATATTTAGGTCATATGGTACAGATTCAGTACTTTAGTGCCTACCACAATGCCAGCCACACTGCCCCATCACATTTCCAGTTACAGTGCTCTATCATATTGCTAGCCATAGGGCCTTCCCCTCAGCTTACCACATAGCAGAGGTGTGGAGCATTAGGGGTTAATGGGGATGTATCTGCGCCCTTTCAGTGTCATTGCTAAAGAGTCAGGCTACATTCACACGAGCGTGACAGATTTATGCACATATAAAATGTGCGTAAATCTGTCCGTGTGCGTTGCGTTATGCATCATTGTGCTTTGCGAGTGTCATTCGTTTTTCACACACTTGTAAGCACTTGTTTTTTTTATGTATTGATGCGTAAAACACGGACAGCACATGGATGTGCATCCTTGTGCCATCCGTGGTTTTCACGCACCCATTGACTTCAATGGGCGGCTTTTCACACACCAGTATAAGACATGCAGTGAGTTTCACGCAACGGATTCTCAGGGCTCATTCAGACGAACGTGAATAACGTCCATGTGCTGTGCATGGAAATGACACGCAGCACACGGACCCATTAATTTCATTGGGGCTATTCACACATGCAGGAGTTTTCACGCAGCGAGAGTGAGTTGCGTGAAGCTCACTGCATGTCCTATATTGGTGCGTTATCACGCACCAACGCGCCCATTGAAGTCAATGGGTGCGTGAAAACCACGCACCGCACACAGATGCACATCTGTGTGCGATGCGTGATTTGTGCATCAATTCAATTGAAATGAATAACAAAACAAAAAAAGATGTGCTTTGCGAGTGCGTGAATAACGCATGCCACTCGCAAAGCACACTGATGCATAACGGACCAGATCCACAAGCCTTTTTCACGCGCGTGAATCTGATACGCTCATGTGAATGTAGCCTCACTGTGTGAAAACTCACACATGTCTGAATAGCCCTATTGAAATCAATTGGGCCGTGTTGTAACGCACAGCACACGGACGAGATTCACGTTCGTGTGAATTGGCCCTTAAGATGCATTTTAGATAGTTGTTGGCTGAACGTTCAGCCGACGGCTATTCCTCCAGAGCCTCATGCACACTCACGCTGGGCTCAGGAGTAGAGAGTAAGCCGTGGCTTTTTTCCTTAGAAATAAAAGGATTGGGCATGTTGATATCCAACAGCCTGATCTTTCTTTCCCCAAACAGCTGCCATAGTGGTAGTGCCGGGACACCAATATACACATTGGATGGTCGGCCGGTCCTGCTGAAGTCGGTGGGTTTGGCCAGCATTCATCTAATGTGTATGACTACTATTTTTTGCTGCTCCTGTTCATAGTAGGGATGTGGCTAGAAGAACATGGCAGAGCATAAACTGTGCAGATTTAATATGCTGTGTGTACCAGTGTCTGTGTCAGTACTCACTGAAAGTCAGATTTGGCAGACGTCTGTGTATAATGTGTAACAGTTCAGTCATCTGATAACATAGAGATTTGTACACACAGCACAGGACATGCAGCTTCCACACACTGCACTGCCAGGACCCTACATACACATGGAGCTCAGATTCTCTTGCTCCTGTACACTGGCAGCGGAATACATTCCGACTATGAGAAGCGCCAGCAGATTGCCTGACAGTTTTACCCCCAAAAAAGTGCATGTAATATTCCAAAAATGACGGTTACTATAACAAGGGGGCATCTACTATGTCTAGAGAAAGAAGGTTTCTACAACAACATAGAAGGAGATTCTTTACTGTAAGAGCAGTGACACTATGAAATTCTCTGCCAGAGGAAGTTGTTATGATGAATTCACTTTAAGAGTTCAAAAGTGGTCTGGATGTGTTATATGACTGTAATAATATAACAAGTTATGGTTACCAGATTATTGTAGATCGGTCGTTGATTTAGGGATTATTTTTTTCCTAAAATGAGGAAAATTGGCTTTTGTCACATGGGGGTTTTTAGCTACCAATGGATCAACATTGCAGGAAAATAGACTGAACCAGATGGACTTCTGTCTTTTTTTAAAGCTTACAAGTTATGTTACTCAATAATGTAATTCCAGTCATCCTATCTCTACTTCATTGTAATGTTGAGAATTTCTCTTCTCCAGATCCTCCTGGAAAGGTCTTCCTGAGCTAACCAACGAAAATGGTCAGTACTGTCCCTTCAGCTGTGAGACACAAGCCTGGTCTATATCTGCGGTGCTCGAGGTCCTACATGACCTGTAGATCACCCCACTACTAATTATTTTATTGCTATTTCATTCATTTTATGTTTTGGAATTTTTATATCCTATCAAGAAGTAGGAGGATGGAATGATTTCAAGCTCTGGAGAAACTGTATGCAAGGAACTGACCTCGTAGTGATGTTACAAAACTTACCACAGGGATTAGTCGTTTGTTAATCACTGAAACAGTGTCTGAAACTTTGTGTGAAATACTTGTTCACTTTGCACATAACCCAAGTCAGTCCTACAATAATTCCATTCGCGCCCACTGGTCACCATATTACACAGTACTTTGAGTGCTTCTGTTCTTAATACTGTAAATAAAGTCATCAGATTCCTGGTAAAAAATGGTGCTGCGGCAGAAGCTCTCACATTATTATAAAGGGGGATTTAGGCAGTACATAGAGAACTAGGATTATAATTGCTGAGCATTACTACTGTAAGATGGGGGTCAGACATTAGAGTATCCGTTTATAAGATATGCATGGGTAGAACTGCGGATTCTATTGGGTCAGATGTGTCCATTATAAGCAGAGTAACATCATATTTACTTAAAGAGGCTTTGTCACCAGATTATAAGTGCCCTGTCTCCTACATAATCTGATCGGCGCTGTAATATAGATAACAGCAGTGGTTTTTATTTTGAAAAACGATCATTTTTGAGCAAGTTATGAGCAATTTTAGGTTTATGCTAATTCGTTTTTTAATGACCAACTAGGCGTGTTTTTACTTTTTACCAACTGGGCGTTGTACAGAGGAGTGTATGACGCTGACCAATCAGTGACCAATCAGCGTCATACTCCGCATTGTTCCAGCTCAGAGTGATTGTGCAGGGAAAGTAGCTGGGCTGGAACAATGAGAAGTGTATGATGCTGATTGGTCACTGATTGGTCACTGATTGGTCAGCCTCATACACTTCTCTTCACAACGCCCACTTGGTAAAAAGTAAAAAAACGCCCATTTGGTCATTAAGAAACTAATTAGCATAAATCTAAAATTGCTCATAACTTGCTCAAAAATGATCGTTTTTCAAAATAAAAACCACTGTTGTTATCTACATTCCAGAGCCGATCCGATTATGTAGGAGACAGGGCACTTATAATCTGGTGACAGAGTCTCTTTAAGTCTGTTACAAAGGAAAGTATATTAATGTCTTTCTGACCATTTCATTGTGAAAACAGTATGTGGTCAGTGCAGACAGAACGTGTGAGATACTGCATGGTGTATACTTCAGATAAGATTGTTTCAATGATGTTTGTCTGTGGTCTCCTGTAAATCTGTGCAATAAAGCCTATACTATTAGTTTATCTTGTCTCATTTCTTGTACCTGCTGTCTCCATATGGACAGCACATATTTTATCTTGATTATACTTGGCAATAGGTACTCTACCTCTTCATCCCTCCAATACAAAATTCATGCTGGCAGTACGTGCCGCTAAGTGGGGCATATTTATGAATGTGCTTAAAGCGTACCTATTGTTATTATTTGTGCATACATCAGTAGTAAATGTGAATATATGAAACTTTGTAATGTATCTTATCAGGGGAAAGTGGCATCTTCCTCACCTGCCAGTAGCCTGTATTTTTAGGACTGCTTAATGACACCTAAGGGTATGTTCACATGTAAAGTTTTTCTGTGATTCGGTGGCTGCTGTCATTTATGAATTTTACATTTTTCTCGGGGAAAAAAAGGAAAATTTCTATAAACTGTATCCTGTTCACATCCGCGTCGGGCTTCCATTCATCTTCTGTTCGACCTTTTCGTCAGAGGACCGATGAATGGAAAGACAATCGGAAACCATAGCTGTGTTTTTCTTACTTTTTTCCGATACATCGATATAACTAATGGATTCAGATCTGGACAAGTGACTGAAGGGTGTCCGTTGATACACCCATCAAAACCTTCTGTCTAATATATTTTGCACAGGATTGCGTCAACAGCAGCAAATCCGCACGTAATATGCCTCGTCTGCATTTGGCCTTAAGTTAGCAACTAGACTCACCAGGAACATCTTTTAAACCTCTACATGGTATTGTGGCCTCTTAAAAAAAAACTTTCACCAGACATGTTGACAGTCAACCAGTAGTTCCTATGAGTTATTATCAGTTGAAAAGTACAAACAGTTTAATCAGGGTGAAGCAGGTTTGTAACCAGGTAAGGGCCCCTCACCCACCGCAGGAGTCATACTTGGGTCAACTGCGTCAAATTATGCGTGAGCTTGTAAGCCACATAAGTGTCTCTACATGGGAGCCATCCCCTACCACATGGAATGTCTTTGCAGAATGAGCTATGATCCAACCTGCTGACTGCATTTTAGCACTTTGCGCCTCAGCGGGCCCCTTCTTTCGCAGAATGCCAATCCATAAAACCCGGCAACAACTACACTAGCCACTGTAATTGCTCTACTCGGTGCCTTCCACAACTTGTAACAATGGACCTTAGTTAGAGTCTCCAGTCCAATATAATGTTTAGTAAGAGGAAGGTGGGTGTAGTTGGACAAATTACAGCACATACCAGACATCACATAAAAAGGAAGAGATTTTGTCCTAAAACTAGTTGTCTGTTTCCATATGTTTGCCAACCACAACATACCTCAAACAGAAAAATGTCAACATAAAAAGGAACTGTGAAACTAGTAGTGGTGCAATCTTTGAGATGGTGTCATACTAGCACTTAAAAGGATCACAGATTACACCATACCATAAAGTAATACAGATGAGCTAACTTCTTCCTACACACCATGTACTCCAGCTGCCAGATCTTCCCCACATTATGAGGTATATACAAGGCTATGCATCTTTACAGTACAGTAATGTGAAACATGTTTTAAAGGAAAGTGTGCCCCGTTTCCGTCACTGGCATAGGCTTTGAATGGAGCTGCTGGCTGCATACTCAAACGCCGCTCCATTTAACACCTCCTGGTAAACAGACTTACTGCTAGGGGGAACAGGAGACACGGGACACCCGTTCTGGGGATCCCAGTCATTGAACCCCCACAGATTTAAAAGCTATCACCTATCCAGTGTATAGGTGATATTTTGGTATAACCGGATTACGCCTTTATCACCTATACACTGGATACGTGATAGCTGTCAGTGGGGTTTCAATGGCTGGGATTTCCAACGATCGCCAAGATGGGGGTCTCCTGTTCCCCCCAGTAGCAGGACCGCCTGCTTGTTGTATGAAGCAGCGGTTGAGCATGCACCCTGCCCCTTCATACAAAGTCTATGGCAACAACAGGAACGGGGCACACGGGACCACCCTCCTGGATATCGGTCGGAGTTCCAGCCGCCGGACACCCACCGATCTGACAGTTCACCTATCCGTCGGTTATGTGATAAATTGTAAATACCTAAATATCCAGTAAATTCTAGATGTGTGTACTTACATGTTGGGGGGGGGGGGGGCGCACGTTGAATCTTTAGTCTGGTTGAAGTAATGCCTAAATACAGCGATACAGCTCTGTCAAGGACAGTGAATATGTAGTCCTCACGTGAAGTGCATTCCATTGTCCCACAGCTTCGTATTTAGGTATGGCCCTTATTGAAGATTTGACAGTTATTACCTATCCAGTGGATAAGTGATAACTTGTTACAACCAGAATACCCCTTTAACTAAAATATATATATATATATCTATATATAGATATACATAGATATGTATATAAGTAGCATAACATATATATTGCTATACTGGAAATATACATACCGTAGTACCGCTATACCACATTCATTTATAGTACCGCTATGACGCACAAATATATAGTACTGCTGATACACACATACATACTTTTCGCACACACATATACCTACGTATGTACATACACACATGACACACACATATACACAAGCATACACATTACAAGCACATACAGTACATACACATTGCACACACATATAGTTACACACATTACACATGCTTGCAACTCCTTCAGCTAACTGTTACATCCCAGCAGTGGAGAAGGGGCCATTTTGAGCAGAAGCAGAGCCTCTCTGCACTCCCTCCCCCTACCTCTTCTGTCTGTCCTGACAGAGCTGCAGCCTGGATCATGTTGCAACAGTCGGTAAGAATCTCTGGCTACTGTAACTTAAAGAGGCTCTGTCACCACATTATAAGTGCCCTATATTGTATATGATGTGATCGGTGCTGTAATGTAGATTACAGCAGTGTTTTTTTATTTAGAAAAACGATAATTTTTGACGGAGTTATGACCTATATTTGCTTTATGCTAATGAGAACAACTGGGCGTGTTTTACTTTTTGGCCAAGTGGGCGTTGTACAGAGGAGTGTATGACGCTGACCAATCAGTGACCAGTCAGCGTCTTACACTTCTCCCCATTCATTTACACAGCACATAGCGATATAGCTATATCACTATGTGCAGCCACATAAACACACTATAACGTTACTGCAGTGTCCTGACAATGAATATACATTACCTCCAGCCAGGACATGATGTCTATTCAGAATCCTGATACTTCTGTAGCGTTTCTGTGACATTTACAGCAAGGCAAGCGTAATCTCGTTTGAAATGACAGGTTACATCGTAATTTCGCGAGATTACGCTTGCCTTGCTGTAAATGTCACAGAAACGCTACAGAAGTATCAGGATTCTGAATAGACATCACGTCCTGGCTGGAGGTAATGTATATTCACTGTCAGGACATTGCAGTAATAGTTATAGTGTGTTTATGTGGCTGCACATAGCGATATAGCTAGATCACTATGTGCTGTGTAAATGAATGGAGAGAAGTGTATGACGCTGATTGGTCAGCGACATACACTCCTCTGTACAACGCCCACTTGGCCAAAAAGTAAAACACGCCCAGTAGTCCATTAAGAAACTCATTAGCATAAAGTTAAATAGGTCATAACTCCGTCAAAAATGATTGTTTTTCTAAATAAAAAACACTGCTGTAAATCTACATTACAGCGCCGATCACATTATGTACAAGATAGGGCACTTATAATGTGGTGACGGAGCCTCTTTATATATATATATATATATATATATATATATATATATAGGAAATATACGGCACTCTGACGAATGATGGCGCTCGAGTAAGAGTCCACTCCTTCTCATTATAAATATAAGAGCTTGGCACTCAGGTTTGTGGTGAAAATATGTTGTAATTTTTATACCTGTTTTGGTCTCTAAAGGCCTCTTCTTTTCCCTATGCAGAATATAACTTGGGGCAACCTCCCAGATAGGTTTTTTTCTGATATTTGTGTTGTAAATCTAGACCAAAACAGGTAGACTAGTTTGTTTCTACACTCTATAGAATTGAGTATACCACTTGTATTTTTCGGGCCATTACATTTGATATGGTGGACATGTACATCAAAATTGATATTTTCACAATGGTACTATATGGGATTTAGAACATTTGAATAAAGCGTACTAATATATAATGGTGATGTTATACGTTTATAAGTGGATTGCATAATAAAAATTACAAAGTATTTTCACCACAAACCTTACTGCCGAGTTCTTATATTTGTATTCACACCAAGGGCTTATTCAGACGAACGTATAATACGTTAAATCACGCGCGGCGCACGGACCTATATTAGTCAATGGGGCCGTTCAGACTGTCATTGATTTTCATGCAGCGTATGTCCGCTGCGTAAAACTCACGACATGTCCTATATTTTCCCGTTTTTCACGCATCATGCACCCATTGAAGTCAATGGGTGCATGATAACCGCGCACGGCACACTGACGCAATTCCATGTGCCGCGCGTGATGCGAGCTACAGTAGTCAAAACTATGAATGAACAAACATAAAAACAGAGTGTCATAATGATGGCGGCTGCGCGAAAATCACGCAGCCACGCACCATATGCTGATGACACACAGAGCTTTTGTGGACATTTTGCGCGCGCAAAACGCTGCGTTGTTTGCGCGCGCAAAACGCACACGCTCGTGTGAATCCGGCCTCCTACAGGGAAGCCTGTCAATCGCAGTCTAAGACCAGCCACTGGAGTCCTAAGCCCAGAATGAGCAGAGGTTTAAATGAATAAATTACAAGTTATACTGAATCTTTTCTCTTTTATTTATGAACCTTCTCACCATCTCCTGCCCTATAACATGCTGCCTGCAGATAGGTCAGCATTTTCAACGGGACTGGTACCGTTTAATGAGGCTCTGTCACCAGAATATAAGTGCCCTATCTCCTACATAATGTGATCGGCGATGTAATGTAGATAACAGTGGTTTTTATTTTTAAAAACAATCATTTTTTACCAAGTTGACGCTGATTGGTCACTAATTGGTCAGCGTCATACACTTATACTATAAGACCTCTTGATAAATCTCCCCCATTAATTGCAATTGTTTGTTGCCCTTAAAGTGTAGCTAAACGTTTGACAAACTTCTGACATGTCATAGTGACATGTCAGAAGTTTGGATTGGAGGGGGTCCGAGCACTGAGACCCCCACCAATCACTAGAACGAAGCAGCTGTAGTGCTCGTATAAGCACTCAGCTGCTTCGTGTTTGTTCTGCTTTTTCCGGAAATAAATGTATCGTGTACAGACTCAATAGAAAGTCTATGAGCCCGTACTCCGATACATTGGCTTTCCGGAAAAAGCCGAACAGACACGAAGCGGCTGAGCGCTCACATGAGCCCCACCAATACAAACTTCTGACATGTCACTATGACATGTCAGAAGTTTGTCAAACGTTTAGCTACACTTTAAATTAAAATGGATCAACATTTCTTTGAGAAGACACTCCAGCCTATTATAGCTGGTACGAATAAAACCGGTCATCAAATTAATTAAAAAGCACTACACCGTGTTCCAAATTATTATGCACATTGGATTTAAGTGCCATAAACATTTAATTATTAGTTTTTCAATTAAACTAACGGATGGTATTGTGTCTTAGGGCTCTTTGGATCATTGTAATCAATCTCAGACACCTGTGATAATTAGTTTTCCAGGTGTGCCCACTCAAAGGAAAAGTACTTAAGAAGGATGTTCCACATTATTAAGCAAGCCACAGGTTTCAAGCAATATGGGAAAGAAAAAGGATCTCTCTGCTGCCGAAAAGCGTGAAATTGTGCAATACCTTGGACAAGGTATGAAAACATTGGATATTTCAAGAAAACTTAAGCGTGATCATCGTACTGTGAAAAGATTTGTGGCTGATTCAGAGCACAGACGGGTTCGTTCAGATAAAGGCATAATGTGGAAGGTTTCTGCCAGACAAATTAATAGGATTAGGAGAGCAGCTGCCAAAATGCCATTGCAAAGCAGCAAACAGGTATTTGAAGCCGCTGGTGCCTCTGGAGTCCTGCGAACCTCAAGGTTTAGGATCCTCCAGAGGTTTGCAAGTGTGCATAAAGTTATTATTCGGCCACCCCTAAACAATGCTCACGAGTAGAAACGGTTGCAGTGGGCTCAGAAATACATGAAGACTAATTTTCAAACCGTGTTGTTTACTGATGAGTGCCGTGCAACCCTGGATGGTCCAGATGGATGGGGTAGTGGATGGTTGGTGAATGGCCACCATGTCCCAACAAGGCTGCGACGTCCGCAAAAGGGTGGCAGAGTCATGTTTTGGGCTGGAATCAGGGGGAGAGAGCTGGTAGGCCCATTTAGGGTCCCTGACATTGTGAAAATGACCTCTGCAAAGTACGTAGAGTTTATGACTGACCACTTTCTTCCGTGGTACAAAAAGAAGAACCGTGCCTTCCGTAGCAAAATTATCTCCATGCATGACAATGCACCATCTCATGCTGCAAAGAATACCTCTGTGTCATTGGCTGCTATGGGCATAAAAGGAGATAAACTCATGGTGTGGCCCCCATGTTCCCCTGACCTCAACCCTATTGAGAACCTTTGGAGCATCCTCAAGCAAAATATCTATGAGGGTGGGAGGCAGTTCACATCAAAACAGAAGCTCTGGAGGCTATTCTGACATCCTGCAAAGATATTCAAACAGAAACTGTCCAAATACTCACAAATTCAATGGATGCAAGAATTGTGAAGGTGATATCAAAGAAGGGGTCCTATGTTAACATGTAACTTGGCCTGCTAAGTTTTTTTTCATTGAAAGAGCTTTTGATTTCTGTAAATATGACCTCCTGATGCTGCAAATTCAACAAATTACCATTTTAGTTCTCTTTACAACCTTTAAAATATTTTGATCTCTGTTGTGCATAATAATTTGAAACAGTGTATTTTAAGTTTTTTACTTCTAAAAAAAACCCGGTTATTATTAGGAGATTTGTTCAATAAAATTTGCATTATACTCCAACGGTTGATGGCTTGAAGATTATACTGACTGTCATTTGCATCGACTATTTAGGAAAATCAGCGAAAAATAACATTTGCATAATAATTTGGAACGCGGTGTATTTACTTGCAAATAATTTGGACTGGGAAAACTGCCATCAACCTTTGCGTTGGATCGCTCGTCGCCAATGTTCTGATGGATATTCTTGGAAGTGTATTTACAAGAGCTGTGCGTCATCATGGGGATCCGTCAGACAGGGCTCTTTCTTTCTTTCTTTCTTTCCTTTCTTTGAAAAGTTGCATATCTCTCTGAAAAAGTGGCTACACATTACTTACCTCTGCTGTTTGGAAACCTCTGAAAAACAAGCTGCACAACTGACTGGAATATCTGAACGCAGATGCACATACTCTTCGCTTGATCCATCCATCTCATTTGTGTCAAGTGAGGTTTATGTCCTAGAGCAGGGGTCTCAAACACGCGGCCCGTGAGGCTGTCATCTGCGGCACACGGTGTATCATAGCTCCCTCGGGAGAGGAGCGAGCAGGTCTAAACAAGAATGCACCGGCGCTCCGTCATGAAGTAGCGCAGTCCACTGGTGGTAGGTGAGCAATGGCCACACAGCCCCCTGTAAATAGTGCAATCCCCCTGTAGATATTGCCCCATACCCCCCCTGTAGATAGAGCTACATTCCCCCAGGGCATACCTCACAACGGTCCCGGATTCAGCGGGACAGTCCCGGATTCTGGGGTATGTCCCACTGTCAACTTTATCTGCGTCCTCCGGACGCAGATGCAATTGAACACAATGCTGAAGCAGGGAACCGTCAGCTCTCTGCTTCAGCATTAGTTCAGAGCGGAGGAGCAGAGGGAGCTCCTCCTCTCGCCGAGGACTCCCCAGGCACAGAGCTACTTTAAGGGCTTGTCCACATGTAGCGGAATTGCTGCGGTTTTTCCGTCTGGAATTGTGGACAGAAAAAACAGCAGAATACAGCAGCAAAGTGGATGAGATTGAACAAATCTCAACAAAGAGCTGCGTAAATACTGAGCGGAAAAAATGCTCAGAAATAGACCTGCGATGCAGAATTTTATTTCTGCAGCGTGTCAATTGTATTTGCGTATTCGCAGCATATTTGCTGCGTGTTTTCCCCCATTGAATTCAATGGGAGGTAAAACCCACAACAAATATCAGTTGTGGCATTTTTTGTGGAGGGTTTGCAGCGATTCTGCCTCAAAAAACACAACTCTGAATAAAAAAAAACATCTCTACCTACCTAGGAGTCTGTGTTTCTTCCTCCAGGCCGGCCTCCTGGGATGATGTTTTGATCCCATGTGACCACTGCAGCAAATAACAGGCTATAGCAGCAGTCACATGGGATGAAACGTCATCCCAAGAGGCCGGCCTGGATGACGTCAGAGGACCAGCCTCCTGAGATGACACTTCATGTGACCGCCTCTGCAGCCAATCACAGGCTAAAGTGGTCTCCTGGGATGAAACTGGCGATATCTTCAAGGGGTTGTGGCACTATCTACAGAGGGCACTGTGGCATTATCTGCAGAGAGCAGTGTGGCATTATCTACAAAGGGCACTGGCATTATCTACAGAGGGCAGTGTGGCACTACCTACAAAGGGCACTGGCATTATCTATAGAGGGCATTGTGGCAGTATCTACAGAGGGCAATGTGGCATTGTTTACACTGTGGCATTATCTACAAATGGCACTGTGGCATTATCTATACAGGGCACTATGGCAATATCTACAGAGGGCACTGTGGCATTATCTACCGAGGGCATTGCGGCACTATTTAAGAAAGGGCTTCCCAATCTTGACATTCTTGTGTCTGCCAAATGCTTCCAACTAAGCCGCCAGACTACATTTAGCGACACTAAGGCCTCATTTACACGAGCGTGTGCGTTTTGCGCACGCAAAAAAACGCTGTGTTTTGCGTGCGCAAAAGGCAATTGACAGCTCCGTGTGTCATCCGTGTATGATGCGCGGCTGCGTGATTTTCGCGCAGCCGCCATCATAGAGATGAGGTAGTCGACGCCCGTCACTGTCCAAGGTGCTGAAAGAGCTAACTGATCGGCAGTAACTCTTTCAGCACCCTCGACAGTGAATGCCGATCACAATCTACACCAACCTGTGAATAAAAAAAGACGTTCACACTTACCATGAACTGCCTGCTTCCTCCAGTCCGGTCTCCCGGCCGTTGCCTTGGTGACGCGTCCCTCTCTTGTCATCCGGCCCCACCTCCCAGGATGACGCGGCAGGCCATGAGACCGCTGCAGCCTGTGATTGGCTGCAGCCTGTGCTTGGCCTGTGATTGGCTGCAGCTGTCACTTGGCCTGAATTGTCATCCCGGGAGGTCGGACTGGAGGAAGAAGCCGGGAGTTATCGGTAAGTCAGAACTTCTTTTTTTTTTTACACGTATATGTATATTGTGATCGAAAGTCACTGTCCATGGTGCTGAAACAGTTTAAGTCTTTCAGCACCGTGGGCAGTGACTGTCTCCTGACGTCGCGTACCCGAACATTTTTTGCCGGGTTCGGTTAAAACGAGTTCGGCCGAACCCGGTGAAGTTCGGTGCGCTCATCTCTAATTTGACACTCCGTTTGGATGTTTGTAACCAGAAAAGCACGTGGTGCTTTTCTGTTTACATTCATCCTTTTGACAGCTCTTGCGTGATTTTCGCGCATGCAACGCAGGACCGTCAGTGTGGCATGCGTTGTTTTCACGCACCCATTGAAGTCAATGGGTGCGTGTTGCGTGAAAAACGCAAGAATATAGAACATGTCGTGAGTTTTACGCAACGCACTCACGCTGCGCAAAATTCACGCATCGTCTAAACAGCCCCATAGACTATTATAGGTGCGTACGGCACGCGTGAAAAGCACGCGCGTCGCACGCGCGTATAATACGCTCGTGTAAATGAGGCCTTAAACTGGAAAACTGGATTGTTAAAATAAGCACGTGGAGTAAACTCGCAAATTTCCGGTAAGTTTAAAACTAGCGGTATTATTATAGTAAAGTAGTATTTTTATAGTAATGTACTATTATAGTAATGTAGTATTATTATAGGGGTTAAAATAACGAATTAATTAACAATAATTTTGTATTGTATCAAATTTGAAAGTAATGCGGCCCGTCAACTTCCCATTTTTTCTATTTACCTGGATGAGTTTGAGACCCCTGTCCTAAAGGGACATAATCTTCACTTGATCCGAACAACCTAACTAATACATCATAAAACTATTTCCCACTTGAAAACATAAATGTAAAGGAATGTAAAATATATGAGGTCAATAAGGAGAAATGAAAATGAAAATGCCAGATATATGACAGCATCAATTAGCAAATAAATAAAGTGTTTATTAAAACATCCCGATAACAGCGACGTTTCGACCCTCACAGAGTCTTTTTAAAGCATATAAAAAGTACAAGTATATATAAGGCCATAAATATACAAGTAGCCAGTTAGCGTGAACAATTCCATGTCCCTCCCCATCCTAGAGAAGTGTATTAAATATAATAATCAGGCTGCAACAACATTATAGGTAAGTTCACACGTAGCATAAATACTGCGGATTTTCCGCAGCATAATCCAGTAGCAGCAGAGTGGATGAGATTTAAAGAGGCTCTGTCACCAGATTTTGCAACCCCTATCTGCTATTGCAGCAGATAGGCGCTGCAATGTAGATTACAGTAACGTTTTTATTTTTAAAAAACGAGCATTTTTGGCCAAGTTATGACCATTTTTGTACTTATGCAAATGAGGTTTGCAAAAGTCCAAGTGGGTGTGTTTAAAAGTACAAGTCCAAGTGGGTGTGTATTATGTGCGTACATCGGGGCGTTTTTAATACTTTTACTAGCTGGGCGCTCTGATGAGAAGTAACATCCTCTTCTCTTCAGAACGCCCAGCTTGTGACAGTGCAGATCTGTGACGTCACTCACAGGTCCTGCATCGTGACGGCCACATCGGCACCAGAGGCTTCAGTTGATTCTGCAGCAGCATCAGCGTTTGCAGGTAAGTCGATGTAGCTACATTGACTTACCTGCTAACGTCGAGGCTGCTGCAGAATCAACTGAAGCCTCTGGTGCCGATGTGGCCGTCACGATGCAGGACCTGTGAGTGACGTCACAGATCTGCACTGTCACAAGCTGGGCGTTCTGAAGAGAAGAGGATGTTACTTCTCATCAGAGCGCCCAGCTAGTAAAAGTATTAAAAACGCCCCGATGTACGCACATAATACACACCCACTTGGACTTGTACTTTTAAACACACCCACTTGGACTTTTGCAAACCTCATTTGCATAAGTACAAAAATGGTCATAACTTGGCCAAAAATGCTCGTTTTTTAAAAATAAAAACGTTACTGTAATCTACATTGCAGCGCCTATCTGCTGCAATAGCAGATAGGGGTTGCAAAATCTGGTGACAGAGCCTCTTTAAACAAATCTCATCCATATGCTGCGTAAATACTGAGCGGGGATAAAACGCTCTGAAATTTACCTGCAGTGCGTTTTTGTTAATCTGCAGCGTGTCAATCGCTGCATATTTGTTTCACGTTTTGTATTGTATTCAATGGGAGGTAAAACCCACAACAAAGAGCAGATGCTGCATTTTTTACGGCGGAAAACCAGCGATTCCGCCACAAAAACCGCAACTCAGGTTGTCTAGGATGGGGAGGAACATGGAATTGTTCACACTAATTGGCTAGTTGTATATTTATGGCCTTATATATACTTGCACTTTTTATATGTTTTTGTATAAAAGACTCCTATAAGGGTCGAAACGTTGTTGTTATCGGGATGTGTTAATAAACACTTTATTTATATGCTAATGGATGCTGTCATCAAGTTTTTGCAGTATGTAGAGGTCAGGATACAGGAGACAGGATTTTTGGACATTTGAATTTTGCTTTCCGTCCTTGGTGGAATTTCTCCGGTGAGTGCTGTGGACTTGCTTTTAATGTTTAATAGTTATATGACATGCACAAAACAGAGGCTCAATAGTGCTTTGATCACTATAGCGCAATTTAAATGGGAGTTTTTTAATTCTTTATTGAATTGCACATAACATCTGGTTGCTGTCTTAGTTAAAGAGGCTCTGTCACCAGATTTTGCAACCCCTATCTGCTATTGCAGCAGATCGGCGCTGCAATGTAGATTACAGTAACGTTTTTATTTTTAAAAAACGAGCATTTTTGGCCAAGTTATGACCATTTTCGTATTTATGCAAATGAGGCTTGCAAAAGTACAACTGGGCGTGTTGAAAAGTAAAAGTACAACTGGGCGTGTATTATGTGCGTACATCGGGGCGTGTTTACTACTTTTACTAGCTGGGCGTTATGTATAGAAGTATCATCCACTTCTCTTCAGAACGCCCAGCTTCTGGCAGTGCAGATCTGTGACGTCACTCACAGGTCCTGCATCGTGTCGGCACCAGAGGCTACAGTTGATTCTGCAGCAGCATCAGCGTTTGCAGGTAAGTAGCTACATCGACTTACCTGCAAACGCCGATGCTGCTGCAGAATCATCTGTAGCCTCTGGTGCCGATGTGTCCTCGCTCGTCTGACACGATGCAGGACCTGTGAGTGACGACACAGCGTGATCTCTTGAGAACACGGCTGTGTCTGCACTGCCAGAAGCTGGGCGTTGTGAAGAGAAGTGGATGATACTTCTCGTCACAACGCCCAGCTACCGTGTTTCCCCGATAGTAAGACACCCCCGATTGTAAGACGTATCGGGGGTTTCAGGGGGGTCGGCTAATATAAGCCGTACCCCGAAAGTAAGACATATGTCTTACTTTCGGGGAAACACGGGGGTATTGCCGCCTCCTGCTTAAAATACGGTAATGCACACAGTATTAACTCCTTAACGCCGAAGGACGGATATATCCGTCCTCAGCAGCTGCTAGTTCGCGCAGGAGGACGGATATATCCGTCCTGTGATGGCGCGGGTACTGAGACTGTACCCACGCGATCAGCGGCAGGAGCACGGCTGTTATACACAGCCTGGCTCCTGCTGCAACTGCCGGAATCGAAGCGCGCGCCGATTCCGGCAGTTTAACCCATTAAATGCCGCTGTCAATAGTGACAGCGGCATTTAATGTGTTTGACAGAGGGGGGAGCTCCCTCTGTCACCCGATCGGCGCCCCCGCAAACAAATCGCGGGTCGCCGTCGGGTTTCCATGACAGCCGGGGGTCTAACAAAGACCCCCAGGTCTGCCTTCAGCATCTGCCTGTTAGGCGATGCCGGAGGCATGACCTAATAGGTTGCCTGTCAGTTTTACACTGACAGGCAATAATGCTTCGGTATACTAAGTATACCAAAGCATTATATATGCGATCGGCACATCGCATAGTGAAGTTCCCTGGTGGGACTAAAAAAAAAAATGTAAAACAGTTAAATAAAGTTTGTGAAAAAAAAATAAATAATAATTCGACAATTTTTTCCCAATATAAGACATACCCCGAAAGTAAGACATAGTGGGGCTTTTGGGGATAAAAAGAAAGTAAGACACTGTCTTACTTTTGGGGAAACACGGTAGTAAAAGTAGTAAACACGCCCCGATGTACGCACATAATACACGCCCACTTGGACTTTTACTTTTAAACACACCCACTTGGACTTTTGCAAGCCTCATTTGCATAAATACGAAAATGGTCATAACTTGGCCAAAAATGCTCGTTTTTTAAAAATAAAAACGTTACTGTAATCTACATTGCAGCGCCTATCTGCTGCAATAGCAGATAGGGGTTGCAAAATCTGGTGACAGAGCCTCTTTAAGGAGAAATTAAGCATACAAAGCCCCGTCTGATACTGCTACAACAAAAAGCAAGGGTTAAAAATAAGTGCGGAAGCTTGATCTCGTTCTTCTTGTTCTTTAGGATAATAACACTTACACAGTACAGGAGCTCAGGTACTTAATAATAACAACAGGTGAATGTCAAGAGGTTCATCACAAAAAGCCTTTGTTTAGCCTGGGTGTGATCTGGGAAACTGGAGCTACACGGTTTAGGGTTGAGGGATCCATTTCCATGTGTGAATAACTTGGTTGGGAGAAGATCATTAGCAATGAATGAAGTTAAGAGTTTTCTGTGTTTCTGACAGAATACAACATCTAGGAATATTCCATTACTCCGGAAGTGATATCTAAGGATAACATTTTTTTTTGTTCTGTCAAACTATAGCTTAAAAGATTGACAAGCCTAGGCAAGTGTCTGTTGCCATAAAAACCGTCCTGTTAATTAATGAGGTTGTCCAGTTTAGAAAGACCAGTTTCATATACACTAATATACAACTCTGTATTAATAGAGGGGGGGGGGGGGGTCCTGTGTTCAGGATGCTCATCTTTTGGAACATTGGAGTGGAGAACAGTTAATAAGAGCGTCTTTCACTTTGGAGGACCTTTCCTGTGCTGTATTACACAAAAAGCCCATTGATATGAATAGGCACTGTAATGCTTCATTTCCCCTTTGGTGGCGCTGCAGGGAAAATGAACACTTACTTTCAAGTTTCCCCACAAATTACAGCAGATCACTGGGGTTCCAAGTAGGAGGACACTTTGTGATCTGCATTTTCTCAAGAGACCTTTCTAACAAGTAGTGATTGTCCAAAGCAGACAACCCCTTTAAGGAATGTCCTTCAATGCCATTTTTCAGAAAAATTAATATAGGACTGTACTGGTTCATTTTATAATATATCTTTAAAATCCCTACATAGCCATAGAGTGTGCCACTGTATAGGAATCCTATGGGTCTATATGGACCAATGGGGCGAGAGTCCCGGGACATGTCACAGAGATGTGGGGTGGTCTTAACCTTTTCTACTCAGGGTCCGAGCCACCACGCGCAGCTCTCATCGTAGCGGCCAGTGTTTACCATCACAACTCCAGGGCGCATAGGTTTGTTTTTGAGCAAGTTGTAAATGTCTTCTAAAGTTCCTGTGGGGCACACTACAGGCGAAATGCGTAGAGACCTAAAATACATCTCAGTATATGCAGAATTTTATTAGTAGAAGAACATCAGTCACACCTGTAGAATCTATGAAGGTGTCAGAAGGAGGCAATTACTATTGTTGCTAGCCTCCCATTACTTGGGGTTAAACTGTCCATCTCTTCTACTAGGACTACTGTTTAGTGATGAATGAATGTTTAGAGCAGATAGCCCAGTACACGCAACATTTATTTTAGGTGGAATTGGATGCCTAAAAGCAAACTATTATTTTTAATATAAAATTTAATAAAAGTTAAGTCTTACAATGAATTATCCACAAGAGTGCCAGTGATATTTTCCAATTTATATGATGCTCCATGCAGTGCCGTATTATAGGGTTATCATTTATCTAAAGAAAAACTTCTAGGGGAGAATATTGCCTTAAAGAGGCTCTGTCACTAATTTAGTAATGCCCTATCTCTTAGCTAATCTAATAAGCTATTTTCTAAATATGTGAATGAGCCTGTACTAGACAAGTGGGTGTCAACAGCAGCGATTCTCCTGAGGTGGAGCTACCTCACAGCCTATAACGCTGTCCTATCAGCAGGAAGCTGCTACACACAGTGTGAGAGACTAAGGCTGGAAGGAAGGGGGATCAATCCAAATAGCCATATCTCGGGCTGTGGACCACCTAGAACAGTGGTTCTGGTGGCATATGAAAGTTGAGATTCTAGTCTTTCATATGACACCAGGATCGCCACTAGTTGTGGAACAACCGGCGATACCACCAGTTGAAAACACAGTCGGGAATGGAAGATGTATACTATAGGATCAGGCTGTATTTTGCTGGGCTGGGAAGAGGAGAACTGTATGACGCTGATTGGACAGCGTCATACAGAAAACATTACACCGCCCAGAGTGAAAAGAGAGTAACCTCCCATTTTGCAAGTATAGCCAAATTAGCCTATTTAGAAAAAATGCACATAACTTTGCAAATAATAAAAGTTTAAAAAAAATAATAATTACACTGTAGTTATCAGCATCACAGCGCCTATTAGATTAGTTAGGAGATAGGGAATTAATAAACTATTGACAGATCCTCTTTAATACGGCATCCAGTGGAACATGCCACCAGTTTATTCTGTTTGATTCCGCAAGATCCTACAGATGTAGCCGTCTTTATCTTGACTTTTAATGCATTAAATACACAGCAGCAAGATCCTTTATCTTGACTTTTTCAATGACTTTTCATTGGCTTTTGTTGTGTGAAATTACACTGCAGCAATTTATCGGAGTCAAGATAAAGATGGCTATATCCGTACCTATGTTTCTATATGAAATCGGAAGCATACGGATGTACAGTAAGGCATACTTCCCAAATGTGTCGTCTTTCATAGGATTATCCCACAAATATGTATTAATGTGTGGGGCTTATGCAATACCGGCATAAAAGTGGGCGTACTTTGAATGGTTTATGGGCTTTCCTGGTTGGATCAGGGGTAGGGCTGAAAGGTGTCCCATGAACGGGGATGCAAATGCTGGGAGTTATGCAGTAGGACCCCATGGAAGTTAGTGGGTGCTATATTGTAACTACATTTATCTAAAAGGGGTCGTACAGTGCAGTAATATGGCCATGCATGAGCCCTTACGGTTTTCCAATTTTTAAAAATGATGTGCAAATGGTGTAACTGCAGTAAGCTTAGTCACTAATGTACTGTCTGTAGCTGAAATGCTTCTGTAAGCCAGTCTCACTTGCAATTACATGACCATGCTCCTGGTGTTTATCTCCTACTTGTGTGACCTTCTGTACATTTAACATGTGGTTTTCTCCTCTCTCCCCCACCCTGTAGTGTACAGGAGGTCAGACATCAGATACGTCTTATGCACCCTGCTAGCCCCCCTCCCTCCTTGTATGAAAGGATCTGGTTTACATGCTAATCAGCAGATAATGCAGAATCAATGAGCAACAGAATAGCAGAGCAGATAGGGAGTAATTACAGCTGTACCTTAAGGGTGTTTTACACTGGGCGATTATCGGGCAGACGAGCGTTCATATAACGCTCGTTGCTGATAATTGCCCTGTGTAAACAGGCAGATGAACGAGCAAACGCTTGATCATTTGCTGGTCGTATCGTTTTAAAAAAGTAAAAAGTTTATCGTTGTCGGCATCACATCTCCCTGTGTAAACAGGGAGACGCGCTGCTGACATGATAATAATAACTCTTGGAAGGTTTTGTGAACGAGCAAACCTTACATGTGTGAGAACCACACTTGTAGAAACTAGAGTGCTGTAACCATGTAGTTTTAGTTTTACGTTACATAAAAAGGGAAGGAGAGAGCATGTTACCCAAAGTGGGTGCTCTATGTGACACTACACGTCATCCCTGTTTTAGGATTGTTTCCAATTTTTCATCTTCAAACAAAATAGGTATATACTTGTACACTATATCTATAATTTCATTAAATTGATTGCTATATTGGAGAACTAATGTTGGATTATCTGAACTCAGGGTATGGAATGTTTTTTTTCTTATTAAAGAGTAAATCATCTTGGGTTTTGAGCCTCACTATTGATTTGGCCCTTTCCAGAGTCCAGCTCTTATAGCCCCTATTATTCAACCTGTGATACATTTTAATTTGTTTACTATCAAAGCCCTGATCCAGACTGAAATTTCTCCTGGCTCTTGTGATTTCACCTACTGGTATTAAGGAGATTGTATGTTTTGGGTGGCTACTTTTGGCATGTAAGATAGTGTTGCCCGATATGGGTTTATGAAATGTTTGTGAACACATCCTCTCTCCTGCTGTAGCTGTCAGCATCAGATCCAAAAAATGAATTGTATTATAGTGGAAAATATGTGTAAATTTGAGATTACATTTGTTATCATTGAAATAGGACAAAAAAATCAGGTATGGCAAATGCATCGCCCTTCCATATCAATAGGACGTCGTCGATGTATCTGCCATACCAGTGGATATTACACGAAAATTGATTATTTGTTGAAAAGATGGTATACACCTCCCACCAAGCCATGACCAAGTTTGCCATCGACGGTGAGAATTTAGCCCCCATTGACACTCCTCTTAGTTGTAAGAAGTATTGCCCATTGAATTGGAAGTAGTTATGGGTCATGAGAAAAATTTAAACCTCCACAATAAATGATTGTAATTTCTGACCATATGAGCTATATTTAAGAAGATGGTGTTCTAAGGCTTTAATTGCTACTGCATGCGGTATGCTGGTGTACAATGACACCACGTCACAGCTAAACCAAGCCTAATCATGGCCCCAGATCTCAATATGGAGGATGCATAAAACATCTCTAGTGTCCCTAAGGTAACCATGGACCCTCAGAACGAGAGGCTGGAGAAGTGAATCCAACCACTCTGACAGCCTCTCGGTAAGGGATACAATACCGGACACAATGGGACCCATGGGTGGGGGATTGATGCCCTTATGTATCTTTGGAAGGGCATGCAGGATTGTGGTAACTGGGAATTCTATCATGAGATAATCAAACTGCTTCTTGGAAATTGAGCCCTCCCCCAAGCCTACATGAAGTATACTTTTCAGATTTTTTTGGAAAGTATCAGTCTGATTGCGATCCAACCTTCTGTGGGTTTCCGTGTCTGACAGCAAACTCAAAATCTGTGTTTTATATGTGATGGTATCCATCACCGTGACGCCCACCCCCTTATCTGCCATTCTAATATGACAATATCTGGATTATCCTGTAAGGATTTCACTGTGACATTGTGAGTGGCTGACAAATTATGCTTAATTTTATTCAGTTTACTGGCGTCATATAGCTTATGCAGCTCTCTCTCCATCGAAAGTTGGAATTTGTCCTTGGATTCTGTCCTGGACTGTATGGGATAATAACTTGGATTCGGAGTTGCACATTTTTCTGTCAGACTAATTACTGGTTGCTGTTCCCCCACAACTAGATTTTCCAAGCACAATAAAGCAGTTTGCTCTTGAAACATTAGGAATCGAAAAACATTGGTTCCTGTTTCTATCGGATCCAATTCCAGTTTGGTTTCTGTTGAGTTAATATCTGATGATGACAAAAAAATGTCTCTTGATCATCAAATTGCGGATACATTTATTTATATCAAGGAGTGTGCTAAATATATCGAAGTCTCGGTTGGGAACAAAGTTGAGACCCAGTGACAAAACTTCTGTTTGTGCTGTAGCGAGGGACACAGATGGCAACTTGATAATGTCCATATTTTGCTTTAGTGTCTCTGGCTCCTTAGGCGACGAGGTTGTTCCACATCCATTGGTCTTGTGCTTCCTACCCCCTCTCTTCCCCCATTTTTTGGAGGATTACAGTTGTCACCGGATCCTTGCCTGGAAGCCCATGAACCTCTTGTGGTGTCGATATCTGACCCTCCATCTGCTCAATTTGTGGTCTCTTGTTCAGTAGAACTAAAGCTGACCCTATTAGAGCTTGCATTATATTTTCCATGTCTCCTGTGATTCTTCAGAATTGCTTTTGCTCCACGATGAGAATTATCCATTTTATTCCAATTGTACACCTCATCATTAGCATAGTCCACGATGTCCCGTTGGAATTTCGATTTCTTAACTTCAGCAATGGATTTCTCTAATTGTTCAACATATTTAGAGGTTCTCATCTCAAGAGTGTGATATTCTGGTGAGCTGGAGGATTTATTCATTTCCTCTTTTAATTTATTTATATCCATCTGTAGCTCAGCCAATTCCTCATGTCTAGTAATAAGACTCATTAAATTAAGCGAGCATTCCGACAGCAATGCATTCCAGTCAAATGTAGGAATTTTCCTTATACGCAAGCCTCTGGGAAACTATCTTTTTAGAAATATAGTTGTGGAACGTTGTCAGATCCCACCAGACCCTAGCTTCATGGGCTTTTCCAGCTCTCGGAATTGGTTCCGTAGAGTTGCATTATAAATCTCAGTTTTATTAATATTGCCAAAAACAAAAGCCGCCATCTCTATTCTTGAATGCTACAGTTCTTGTGACATCTTAGATTTCATCCCAGTTCCGTATATGTCCTATAGTGGCATCACCTGGTGAGCAGTCATACACATACGGTACAGGTCATTTTCTGTATTTTTTTCTAAGCACAGAAAACCCCTTTAAATAAAAAATTCAGGCTTCCACCACTAAGGAGAGTTTAACTTACTGTGTACATTAAACTCTGTAATAACTGCAGTCAGAGATAATGTTATCCTTAAAGAGTATCTGCACTTAAAAACATTTAATATGTCATAGAGACATATCAGAAGTTCTGATCAGTGGGGGTCCAGGTACCGAGACCTTCCACCGTCACTGAACGAAATCGCAGAAGCACTCTGCATACCTCTTGTGGGTTGTCACTTTTTTTGGTTGTTTCATAGTCTCTCTTGACACTGGTTTTGCACCCCATTTTCATTGTGTTTCTCTTTGTGGCGTTTTAAAAAGGCAGACAGTCAATTTAAGCCTTTTGACTTTGATAATTAAATTTTCTAATATAAGCTATAATGTAAAGCATCACTATAAAACAGCACTTACAAGATGATTATTAAGCACTCTAAAAATATCTCAGAAAAAGAAATCCTCTTTGAGGTAAGAGCAACTAAAATCTTTTCGAGAACAATTTCTATCCATTGCATTTTTACACGTTATCATTACTTGTACATTACACAATCTAGGGTGCAGCCTGTTCCCATGAACCACGACAGGTGACATGAATGACATTGATTATCTCGTTAGAATGGCAAATATATTAAGCAGCAAGTGAACAGTCAGTTCTTGAAGTTAAAAGCAGGAAAAGTTTGGCAAACATAGATCTGAGCGACTTTGACAAGGGCCAAATTGTGACGGCAAGACGACTGAGTCAGAGCATCTCCAAAATGGGAGGGGTGGGGTGTTCCCGTATGCAGTGGTTATTACATATCAAAAGTCATTCAAGGAAGGACAACAGTAACACCCAGTTGTCAATTTATTCACAAATTTCCAGGAAAAATAGCACAATGCAGAGTTCTAAGAAAAGATGCTATTAAAATTGTTATTTTTATGACAAGTGTTAACTAAACAGACACGTCAGTAGAAGTGACAGATATTCTTTAATTCTAATTAATCCTGCCTGCGTCTGATCAGTACTGTATTCTCTTGTATAGTCTGCAGCTTGATAATACTCTGCAGAGCGCTGGAGGACTGGTATCTCACCACTATATGATCACTGTATGGCAGTTTTATAGGTTATATTGGTGGATGTATAGTGATAGCATACACTTATCCCTGACTGAAAAAGTGAGCGTACGTCTGTCCCTGAAAGTGTGTTTAGGTGTATCTATGCTCCACTTTCATTTTCCTTCTTGTATTTTTTTATGTGGTTTACATATTTCGAGATATATGTAGAGGGGCGGGGTGCTATTAAATATGGCCTGGTGGTGTTTGTGTACCAGGGCTACATAATACTCTTAGTCCGTCCCTGGGTATTTCTAAAGCTTGTGTCGTATGATATGCACACGTAAATGGAATTACTAATGGGCTGGGGCGACACATAAACATTTTACAGCACGGCAGGGTATGCATACCGCCCAACTTTCAAGTATCACAAAGAGAGACATCTAACCCCGCCCACACACCCCCGTTCAGCCCACACAGTATCACGCTCCCATAGTACCTCCCCACAGCATAATGCTCCCATAGAACCCCCCGCACAGTTCAATGCCCCTATAGCTGACCCCCACACAGTGTAATGCCCCATAATGCCTCCCACACAGTATAATGACAAATAGCTGCCCCCACACAGTATAATATCCCCAAAGATGCACCCATACAGTATAAAGCCAATACAGATGCCCCCATACAGTATAATGCCCACACAGATGCCCCCATAGAGTATAATGTCCACACAAATTCCCCTATACAGTATAATGCCCCAATAGCTTCCCCCATACAGTATAATGCCGCCATAAAGTATAATGCTCATACAGTTGCCCCATACAGTATAATGCCCAAATCTGTTCAAAATCCACAGCAAAATCTAGTGTCGCCGATTTGTTGCAGAGGGTTAAATGCGTAGCAGCACTCCAGAAAAAATCTGCAACATATAGGGCGTGCCTTAAAAAAAATTCTGCCACGTGTGAACAAGGTTTTATTAAACCCTCCCCAAACCATTATTTTGATACTATCCGTTAAAAAAATAACGGCTGATATTAAAACGGATTATACAACGCAAGTGTGAACTTAGTCTGCAGCGGTCCCATCAGAATACATTTTTTTGTCTGCATAAGAGTTTTTGTTTCCATTTTATTGTTTAATGTTATTTTTTATGGTAAAAGTTAAATTTGTGGTTGCAATGCAACTTCAATTATTCCACCCAGTGGAATCTTGAGACTATAGTCAAAAGTTACGACAAGGGATTGATAAACCTGGACTGCACAGCCACTTGATATACATTGATCTATTGCGGCTAAGAAAAATGTATAAATTTGAATATGGGTCCTTACTCTATTAGGTGCCGTATCGCATGGCAACCAATGACATCTCAACACAGCACCTGTAGGGTGAGCAACACAGGGGCCACACTGCACCCATGCAGCCGGGATAAGCCACATTGGCTCTGGTTCACATCCACCCACAGGTATAGTGCTGGTGCCAAGGAAAAACAAGGAAGCAACTTTATATATCTATCAAGGGAGAGAGAAACCTGGACTGCACGTCCACATGTTGTACATTGATCTATTGCGACTAAGCAAAATTTATAAATATGAACATGAGGTTCTTAGTAATCATTTTGATCAAATTGTATAAGACCATTTACCACTTCACGACGACCTCTTTTAAGGGCTACTACCTATTAGCTCACAGTTTGTCCACTGAGACTTTGCTGCTGCACTGCTTTTCCTTTGGGGTACGTGGTTCAGAGCCAAGGTCGTTTAGCCTAGTAGCATGCGTGCTGTATGGCCCCTGGGTTGCTCCCTCTGCAGGTGCTGTGTGGTGGTGGCATTGGTTGCCATGCGATACTGCACATAACAGAGTAGTGACCAGCTCAAAAGAGGTCGCCGTGAAGTGGCAAGTGGGTTTATACAATCTGATCAAAATGTTTACTAAGAATCTCATGTTCATATTTACAATTTTACTACAAATCAATGTATTAAGCCGGGTTCACACAGAGTTTTTTGCAGGCAGAAAATCTGCCTCAAAATTCTGTTTGGAATTTTGAGGCAGATTTTTCTCTGCTTGCACGCAAGAAACGCCAAACGCAAAAAACGCCATGAAATACGCTTTCTCTGCCTCCCATTGATGTCAATGGGAGGTCAGAGACATGAACGCCCGAAGAGAGGGCATGTCCCTTCTTTTACCTGTGGGACGCTTTTTCAACTCGCGGGAAAAAACGCCTCCGCCTCCCATTGAAATCAATGGGAGGCATTTTCGGCTGTTTTTTAGCGCATTTTCTGACGCAGTTTCCGCGTCAAAAAACGTGTCAAAAAACTGTGTGAACTGACCCTAATAGTGGTCATGCGGTCTAGGTTTTTTACTCTACCATGTTGTTTATATAGTCAAATGTTTGCTTGCAACTATATGTTTCCATAGTGAATATACGAAGTTGCATCATGACATCATTGCCCTAGCCTGACACTAATGACAAAATACATCAGTAAAATAACAAAACCAATGTCAGTGAGCAGACAGTAGGGGGAACAGATGGATGGTAGCAACACATGACTGCAGGATCAGACTACACAGGGTTTGTTTGTAGTCTGTAACCATGGAGCTACATAGGAGCTCTATATAAATGTATTTAAAGTCAGAGCTAGCGAGAACTCTCAGAATATTCTCTAAATTGATTAATAGTCTCACAATGACGTGTTTCGGGGATTACCCCTTCATCAGATCAGGAGCAGAGTGGGTATTATGAGATTATTAATGAAGTAATTAATTTTACTGAGAGTCTAAGAGTACAAAATTTTAATTCTTTGGAGAGTTGATAGCAACGGGAAGCAGAGATCAAAAGATTTTGTCTTCTTCAATCCGTGTATAATCATACATTGCATGATCAGCACAATTTGTACCCATCCCCCTTCTTTTTTTATATTATGTTATTGTGGAAATAATACATTCATAAAAATATATATTTTTTAAAGGGCCTTGATTTTATTGTTGCCCAATCTACTGTACATGTTTATACACAGCAGTTTTCACCTGTCAACACTGTAGTTTAGAGATTTTAGTGAGTTATTAGGTAATAAAATGCCTGTACTCTGGGAAGAGTCGATTAATGTTCCAACTTGAGTTTTATTGTGCATTGTTCTCAGTTTAATAGTTAATATGTGCTTGGATTTCATAATATTAAGAAATACTTGAAGGTTCATAGTGAATCATCGAGTGACTTCCAGAGGGTGGAGAATAGTAAGAGAGAAGTAGACAAAATTTTATGTACAAGCAGTGAAACTGAAGAATTCCCCACTGTGAGCTCCAGGAGGTGAGTAACTTCCATGTTATTGGTATTGGGATCCATGTCACGCTATATATTATCAGGTCCTGAATGTGACATTAGCATTAAGAAAACATACAAAACTGATTTTATTCGTTTGGATTTCACTCTATGAAAATAGAAGAAACTTTTTATTGTAATAGGAACAGGACCAGCTCTTTTGGTGCCCAACGCAGAGTTTTTCCCGAATGTGACAGCTTTCCCTCCTCTGTCTTTAAAGTTAATCGGTGATAGCGCTCAGATGGACAATAACTTTTTTTATTGACCCCCCCATGGCACAAAAGGATGGTAGTCATCCGACACCGAATCCATAGCAGTATCAACAGCTTGGTCACAGCATCTAATTGGTTGTATAAAGAAAGGCAGAACATTTTTTTTTAATGTGAAGATTGCACCCCTTCCCTTGTTCTTTCTGCCTGCCCACCCTATATCCCCTTTTCCCAGATTCATTAGAATTTTGTAAATAAATCTAAAATGAGCACTATATATACGTGTACTATACATGCATATACTATATATGCATATGCCATGTGTTTATGCTACATGTGCCTATACAGTACTATATGTGCTTATACTATATGTGAGCAAACGATATGCACCTATATTATATGGCTTAGTTCACACAGAGTTTTTTTGCAGGCAGAAAATTTTGATCTGACTGCACGCCGTTTGCCGCGGTATTCGCTGCGTTTTTCGCTCGCCCCCATTGAGCTCCACGGGCAAAAACGCAGCAAAATACGCTTTCTCTGCCTCCCATTGATGTCAATGGGAGGTCAAAGGTGTAAACACCCCAAAGATAGAGCAAGTCGCTACTTTTTCCCACGTTTTTGGCGCGCTCTCCGACGCGGTTTCCGCGTCAAAAAAACTCTGTGTGAACAGGGCCTAAATGTGTTTTTTCTACAGTATATGTGTGTATACTATATATTTATATTATATTTGCTTGTATTGCAGTATGTGTTTACACTATACAGTTTGTGAATATACTATTATTGCATTTACTATATATGCATATGCTCTGTGTTTATACTATATGTGCTTATACTAAACGTGTTCATACTATAGTTGTGTGTACTATATGAGGGGAAAAATTTATTATTCTTTCTATATAAACTGCCTCAACAATCATAATTTGCGCAAAAAGTTTAACATTTTTAGGCATTTGCACTGCTCACGCCACTAAAAAGTGGCATGAGTGGTGGGTGGGGCTTAGCGCATAGATGGCCAGAGTGGGCACGTGTCACACTCCATAAAAAGCTGTAAAAACACTAGAAAAATACACCATATTTATAAACACATTTTGCAATTTTCTGACCCTCTGAAAGTTTTTTTTGTTTTTTTTACTTGTTCAGATAAATATGTTGTATTAAATGCTATTATCAAAATGATACCCCATGCACTATATTCTATACATGTTGTACATCATTCAGTTCAAAAGCTACAATATAAAACAATGCTTCATTTTGTACAAAGAAAAACTAATGTGCTTGCTGTATGGGTCCATCTGACAGCAGCTTGTGCCAGGACGTGGGAGAAGGGCAGTGGTGCGGGTTTCATTCAAATTAATCCCCTCTCTAAGGTCTGCTCCTCCTTAGAATAAACTACAAGAAAGGGAGAAACTATTGAGGGCCACCAAACTGAATTTTAGAGCGAGGGATCATAAAGATCATAAAACCGTTTATTGATTCAATGTACAACACGTTTTGAAGTTGGTCTGACTTCTTTCTCAGGTACACACAGGTATTTTCAAAGAGGCCGTATTTAAACATGCCATCCTGTCACATCTTCGGCCACAGAAATGATTCTGGTATACAGTTGTTGTATCCCGTATTTTCACAGTGTTGAGATATACAGGGATGATCACTTGTCCATTATTCCCTGCGTCTTTTTCCTCCTCCTGGTGGTGAGCTCAGGGGGAGGAAGGAGTTTACCGTCACACTGCTCCCCTTAAATCTGTATTCAGTAAACTCCTAAGCTTGGACCTCAAAACAAATTGCTATTCAAAGTTGGAGTTACATATTGAAACACTTGCTTGTCTCCTTTTATTATATGTACTAAACTTTGTATTTCTGTGCTCCACAGTATTGCTAAGATGGAACTTCCTGCAAAAATCTTTACTTTACTATTGCTCATGTTTCTTCCCATGCATTCCGATGGGTATCCAAGTGGAAAAGTCGAACCTGCTTGTGCAACAATGGTGCCAAGGCATGGTGCCGATGCTCAAACTTCCCCTCCTCCATATAGTCTCAGCTTCTCTAGTGTCAACCACACAGGAACATTAGGGTTTAGAGGTAAGTGATCAGCCCGTGAACTGATTGTCTGGATCATCCAGGCTCTAATGTAGTTCATTTCTGTTGTCTCAAGATGACCAAAAACCAAAAATTAAATAGGGCAAGTTAAAGATCTGAAATTACTATTGAACATACGGTTCCTTGGGGTTGTACACATTTAGACTAGAATTATAGTGTTAAATAACCTCAGTATGCCTTTTGCCAAGTATTGCTTCAGAATCTGTTGTAATGTAGCTGACTTACAAATAAATGTGATAACCGTACAAGGAACTAAGACGTTTAATGGGTTTTCCTGAATTCGTAAAAAAATAGCCTAAAAGCAGGAATTATGCTATAATAAAAAGATAAGCAATACTCACATGTGACATCCCGCACCACTTCGGTGGTCCTCGCCGATCTGTTATTACTTTGCTACAGTGATGACCTGTCCGTATAACCACGTGAGTGCTGCAGCCAATCACTAGCCTCAGCGGTCTCGTGCTGTACACCGATGCGTCCTGTAATTAACTGCAGCGGTCACGTGGGTATATGGATATGTCATCAATGCAATAAAGTAAACAAAATTTGGCAGAGACCACTGAAGCGGTGGGGGATGTAACAGGTGAGTATTGTCTATTTTTTTTCGATTATTATTGTAGCATAATTCCTGCGGTAAGACTATATTTTTTACAATTTCAGAAAATCCCTTTAGTATTTTCTAATTATAGTTAGGGTGGGTCTACATAGGTTAGTTGTGTCCAGTCAGTTCTCTTTTGCCTGAGCCGGACGCAACTGTTGCAAAAATTGTGCACCTGTCTAGCGTACACAGAAAAAAGTTGCATGAATTGTTTCTCTGTCCAGCATGGGGAGACGTCCAGCGTCACAACTGATGCCACCGGGCACAAAACTGGCCTCACAGGAAACTATGAGAGTAGTTTTGTCATTAGTTTACCTCCTGTCTTTTTATACTACGCCAGTGGACAAGAAAAGCAAGGGGCCAGACATATGTAAATGCGCTCTCAGAATCCTATTTCTCATTTTAAGCAGGGTTACGTTTTCACATGTACCAGCTACATACAGATATGTCCTCTCATAACTTATCTCTAAACCCAGCACCTCCTATGATTTATGGCACGTTGTGTTAAACAACTTGTAAAAAAATCTATACCTCTGACCGATGCCCCCAACGGACGTCATTCATCAGCCACCGGTCGTTCATGTTAAAAAAACAAACAACGTATAGGTTGAACGTATATGTTTTTTCACTAGATGACAAGATTGTATTGAATGGATATCATGACAAATTGTTTAACTTAATGGTGGACACCTCTGTGTTATTAGGACTTTACTATGTGGGAAGGTGATAAATTTATGTTTATGGCTAGATTTGAACAAAATAATTTCAGTCCCGCCACCATAGTTAATACTCAGATGTTCTCTAGATGGATGGTTGCTGAATTTTATGTCACTCTCTTGTCACTGTGGTCCAGGATAACATTATGTTTTGTGTCTTATTTTGCAGTTACTCTCAGCAAAGAACCCGGTAGCATCGACTTCAAAGGTTTCATGATTCAGGCTCGTGCACCTAGAGGTAGCACTGCCCAGGGCACATTCGTTGTCAATGGCACAGATGTACAGACCCTGACTTGTATGACTCCCGAGGTTAGTTCAATCTAGGCTTTCCAAGTCCCTTTTTCTTTTTCCATCGTAAGCTGTTTACACACAGTATTTATTTGTATTATTTCCTCATATAGAGAAGGTAGTATACAATTCACATGAATCTGCACAATCTTACTTATTTCAGTGGTGCAATATTCTAGTTATTTCCTTTTGGGCATTACAACAGTCTTATAAATCCCAGAGGAGATCCATGAGATTCATATAGTGCCAATATAATGGTGCCATTTACCGCTAATAGATGCCAATACAGAAATGCAACAATGTGACATTATAATATTGGCACCCAATGTAAATGTACACTTTTTTAAGCTAGGAAACCATGGCAGGCACATGCAGTGTGCTTAGGGAGCTGTCCCTTTTTCAGAAGCTTGTGACCCTATAATAGTGTAGTCACATCGCCCACATATCAGTTGTCATCGTCTCTTTATGTCAGTGATAGCCACAGTGCCCTCATAACAGTGTTAGCCACAGTTATCCATTAGCAAAGCTAGCCAAGCGCGTCCGTAAAAGTAGTAGGCTCAGCGTCCCATGACAGTGCCAGAATAATCATACAACAGTGCCAATCATAGTGTCCCCATAACTATATTAGCAAGAGTTCCAGACAAAGTAATCCTATTACAGATACAGCAACTGCTGTGTCACTCTCTACCTCTACTAAGAGAAAGTTACATGTGAGCTTCCAGACAGCCTACAAAATCTATTTACAACTAATTACTTCGGTCATGACAGAATCCTACCACTCCAAGACAACGGGACAGTGCCAGCAATCTGGTACTGTCCTGTTGAACCCAAGTTTGTGCATGAGAGATGAGACAGGTGCTGTGTTTCTGTACTTTTCCAGGTAGGAGGAAACAAGGGTGCAGCAAATCATGGGGGAACAGGCCCCGCATATGTTCTGGCCTATTCCACTACATTTTCTTTATAGTTCCTATCCCTTAGTCTTCTCCCAGTAATATAAGATGCGGCACAGGTGGTATAAGGCCATAATGGGAATGTCACAGCAAAAGATGGCATGAAACAGGAGATTAGTTACTCAAACTTCAATTTTCAGACCGGTGCTGATGGTGCACACGCCACATGATAACTCAGATCCTCCCAATATGGGAGGCACTGGTTTTAGACAGGCTTGTATGATGACTGGCTTGCTGTGATACTGTTGCAGATGGAGTCAAGTGTGCCCTTCCCTGGTACAGGGGGAGGTCCGGCTATTCAGGCCTTGTAGGCCTCAAAATGACTGACTGCTACTTGCTGTTCATGGGCAAGCTCCTGCTCATCACCACCATTGCTCACACAATCGGAGACACACACAGTAGGGAGACGACTGCCGGTAGCCCATGGGTTCACCGCCATTTTTAATGCATCTGTCGCCACCCTGAGTCGTCATCATGTCAGGGCACGGAAAAGCAGACAAAATGGCATCCAGGCCGTACATCTTAGTACCTAAGGTTTTAGAAGGCAGCAAGTAAAGCACCAATAGCCGCACCTGCAATCAAAAAACCAAATGTCACAGTGCAACATAATGTACAAAGGCCAGGCTGACCACATATTACAAACACCATACATCCCTGTGGCCAGACTGAACACTCTCCAGAAGGGTCACATAGGGGGAAGACAACTGCAGACAATAACACACAGTCAAAGGCACAGTGCACAAATCATCACATCAATTGGGTACAATACCACGATGGGCCCAAAATACAATAGCATGTAAAGTAATGTTCCATATAAACGTGGGGCTTTATCACCCACACTTTACAGTAAAACAACAAACCTGAGTGAGAAATGATAAAAATTATAATAATATAATATATATATATAATATAATAAGAAAATACATACTTGTAAATTAGGCTCCAGGATACAATGCGGCGGAAGCAGGAGACGACATGGGTTATCATGGAAATAAAACATGACACAAGTCCTTATTCTAACGTGTTCAGATGGTATAATTATTTTCTGCTATTCTTAATCATATTTTATTTGCATATATGTTATGATGTTTCAACAGAGTGCAGTGAGTCACACAAATTCCACGATGAAATCAAATGTATCAGTCATTTGGCTTCCTCCAAGAAAAGCTTCTACAGACATACAATTCAGGTAATGGTGTTTTTTTTTAAATTGACGTTACTGATGTGTTCTGTATATCTGGATTTAAGAGAGCATCCAGTCTTACATTCTTGTTTGATATTAATTTTAAGATAGTGAATTTGTTATTTAACTTATTGACTATAATAATATAGGACGTCCAGGGGAAACTGTATAATAGTCTCTTTAACATACTCTAAAAATGTGCAAGGGAAAAATCACAGAAAAAAGTTCCCAGCTCTGTGTCATCATCAGCTTGTCTAACTGGGTGTCCCAATAACAATACATTGCCATTGGATCATTCTGTGTATCCAAAAATCAATCCACATGAATGTTCACATTCTAACTATACTTATTCAAATAAATTAGGACGTGGACATTGAGTGGATTGAGATGTGAACCCCAAAAATATCCCATTATCAGCATTAAACCCAAAGAGTACAGGGGCTGAAGCTTTGTCTTCAGAACTAGAGCAGGTATGCTCTTCAAAAAGTCTCCTCATGAAACTTCAACATCTTCACCATAACATTTGTAACATCTATTCCCAGTAGATGACATTGTCTTTACAGGTGTTGGCGACACATGTGCGGTGGGTTCATAACTAGGATTCTAAAAGCGAGTGACAACTATGCAAATTGGTAAACATTACCTTTTTTTTTATGTTTTTTAGGGCTACAGTGGTGCAACTTAGGGACATATTTTGGACAAATGTTTTAAGTGATATCATACCACTTGCTGCTGCAGGATCTCAACTCTTGGTAATAAAATTGGAAATATGTATACAGTTTAGAACTTTTTTTTTTCTTCAGCAAAGGAATAAATATTGTACAAATAAAGCAACCAATTCAAAGCCATCAAACTCAAGATGGAAACCCTCGGTGGTCTAACACGCTGGTATCCAACATGCTACTATTCAATGTCATTACTACACTACGTACCTAAACATATTAAAATGTACCATGAGGGATTAAACATTTCTAGATTTGGCTGGTGTCCCATAGACATATGGAAAAGTGGTATTTGGGCAGTTTATGATGTTTAGTTATGATTAACTATGTTGTCAACCCACTTATGTCAAATGTTGACTGAATCTTGCATAGTGCAATTCTGGAATGGGAGGTATCCCGATGTGCATTACTGAAATATCTTAGAACGTTGTGCCTTTTCTTTAAATGACATATTTTGTTTTTCAGGCTCCTGCTTTGAACCAGCTTCTACTCTGCAGCACGGTGCTTATTTTTGTTCTGTTCACTATCTGAATAGTGGAAACCCAACCTAATGTACAGTATGGAGGGCCTGCCATCTAAAAACCTATAGTGATGTACGTCCTGCTTGCCATGTGAAGACTGAAAGCCAGAAGTATTATTTCTTGCATACGTTTCTATCGTGCATTTTTGTATTTACCCAACTGAACAAAACCCAATGCCAGTGTGAACAGAGCCCGTCTAGTCTTTTAACATATCACTGCTTTGACCACATAATGCAGCTAAAATCCACCAATGAGTTACTTGAATGAATGCGTTTTTATTTCTGTTTTTGAGATGATAATATTACATTTTTAACTACATTGTAGTCAAATCACAATTTCTCAACATGTTTTTGTATGTTTTAAATAAAAACGTATTTCAAACTTTAAGCATGACTTCAGTCTGAAACTTCCCACAGACTCTAGAATTGTATCTCTAGAGCCACATTCAAATAAAGCAAGTGGTGCTGGGCTACATTAAGTGTTAAAAGCAAATACATTTGAAGTGTATTAACACTTTACAGCAGGTTACTAAAAAACTAAAAAAGAACAAATAAAAAGACAAATAGAACATTTCAATGGGAAGAATAAGACGTAGTTTTGATATTGGGCTGATACAAAGTTATATATTATCAGGTGTCTGTGGCATGATTCTGACTCAGGAACCAGGTGGCAGGGATATTTTTTAAAGATGATCATACACATGAGATGAAAACAAGGCAAAATGTATGATTTCGACCATTTTTTGCAAACATTATTTTAAAGTTTCACTTATACAACGGCTGGAGACCGACTGATGTTGGTCTTCAGCTTGTTAGCAGTGTTTGGCGGGTTTGGCCAATTGTTTGCGTTCTCTTTTGGTGTCCTAGGCAGATAAGGCAAATTGCCTTCCGGCTCCGCTAGCATAAAATCAATTCAAAATGGTAGTGATTGGGTCATTGGTAGTAAAGTTGTTCATTAGGACATCTCTGGCGGTCTATGAAAGTAAATGGGTAAAGTTCTGTTCACGCTTGTATCATGTTTTCCGTTTGTAATGGAAACTACAGCGCATTGTCATATCCATCAAGCGGCGTGGTATCCGTTGACTAACAATGGGCACCATTATATACTGTTGTGGTTTTCGTCCTTTTGAAAAGAAGAATTGTGCTAGATGCAGCACGATTCTTCCCAGCAAATCTGCTGATGGCAGTATAAACACGTCAATAAGTAAAAGTTAATAAGTACCTGGTCTCCAGTAGTTTACTCACCTTCTCAAGCTCCAGTGTGTTCTGATCCCCCAATCTCTGGTCCACAACTAGTCTGGCAGTAACTAAAAGTGCAGGAATGCTGCCATATGGACAGTCAGGGACAGACATACAGTCACTAACACATATGGACAGTCAGGGACAGACATACCGTCACTAACACATATGGACAGTCAGGGACAGACATACAGTCACTAACACATATGTACAGTCAGGGACAGACATACGGTCACTAACACATATGGACAGTCAGGGACAGACATACAGTCACTAACACATATGTACAGTCAGGGATAGGCTTACACTCACAACAAGCACACACATATACAACATATACACACACACGTAAGACTCACACACCTTACTTGCCTACTTTGAGTGGTGACATCAGTGAGATTCCTAGAGGCAGTGTGATAACGGATGCATATGCCCATCATTTACATAGGTTATTCCCCCAAACACCAACAAACTTAATGCATTCCAAGATGTGCATATGACTCCTTTATCACAACCCAAAATGAATACATACCTCAGACGAAACCCCAGTATAAATACTAGACCACAAAACAAGTACAGACCCTAAATTAAATACAGACTCTGTGAGCCCAAAAAAAAATACATGCCCCAGACCCCAAGGTATAAACCCCAGACTAGACCCCTTAAAAAAAATACAGACCCTCCCAGACCTCCTAAATAACTACAGACCCCAGACCAGGCCCCTAAACACATACAAACCGCATACGCTCACAAAAAGCTGATCACACTCTCTCCTGCTCCATGGAGCCTTGCTTCTCCACCCCATGGCTTCAGAACCTGCACCCATTTGGTCTTGTGACCTTATATGTGCAGGTCCTTAAACAGCCCTGCACACATTTGATGTGCCTCAATTCCCTATAAAAAAATTTTTTATAAAATTGCACCCCCAATCCTTTTTTTGGAGGTGGCGCCCAAGGTAGTTGCCTACCCCGCTTACCCATTGTCCTCTGCTTTGTGCAAGCTCATTTTGCCATTTTATCAAGTTGTTTATTAAACTATGTCCCTGATCTGCCATTTCTGTCAAATGATCAAAAGTAAACCCTTAACGCTCTATGAACTACATTGAATGCATTAAGTTAAGGATCCATATCGTACATGTATGTAATATTAATCGCACAGACACAGAGGCTGTGCTCATGTGATCAACAGCGGAACGAGGCCATGATTGGCACTGTATAACACTCGCAGGCAATAATGCTTTAAAATACTATGTAATCCAAAGAATTATGAAAACGATCAAAAGATTGCTGCTTCAAGTCCCCTAGGGGGAAAAAAAGTTACATTTAGTTTAATAAGTTCAATAAATATTAAAGTTAGCAAAAGAAAATTCTCTTTTTTCTCCTTTTTAATAGAAAAATATCCCGTCAGTTTAATTGCTTAGGTGCCGCTAAGATGCCACCTCGATCATCTGATCGCCCTCCCCATGACACGATCTGTCGTTTGTATGTTCAATTCCCCTAGTAGAACTGAAAGAAATATTATAATTTGTTAATTCCATTTTTTTAGTGTATAATTTCCCATAAAGTATTGTTAGAAAAAAAGAATAAACATAATTATTATCTCCGCAACAGTAGATGCCCAAACTATTACAATATAACATTATGTAACCCACAGGGTGAACACCAGGATTGCTGTTTTTTGTTCCCCTTACCTCTTCAAAGAAATGATATAAAAAGTGAATATAAAGTAGTATGCATAAAAACTACAGCTCGCCCCGCAGAAAACAATCCCTCATCGACATAAAAAATGTTGTTTAACTAATTAGTTTTATTTTTTAAAAGTAGTAAATGATAATAAAAAACGATATAAATTCGGTACCACCAGAATCATACTGAGCCACAACAAAAAGTCACATGCACATAATGCATATTACGTGCAGATTTTCCTGCGGCCAATCCACATAGAAATACAGTACTAGCAAAATAAATGACAATGTACTGACATATGGTTTGCACTAACCTGTATTCAGTGGAGCACCCAATTTCAGTGAATAAAGTCCAGCAATCCACTCAGAAATACATATATAAAGATTATATGCAATGGCGCTACACACTGTATAGCCCAAATAAAAATTCAACACACTGACTCCAGGAAAAGTTCCTCACATCCCCAATATCAAGACGCTCCTGCCCTAGGGCTACATGGTCTGATGAAGACGACAGTTCGGTGTCAAAATGCGTCACCCTATTATCCTTATTGAAACGGAATTACGTATTACCTACTGGAGGACATCTTTAATTTGTGATGAAGTAGCGCTTTTTGGCTTCCTTTATTTCTGGATTTAATGCTGCCCTAGGTTGACATTTTTCAGCATTCTGACTGGTCTAAGCAGGATTTTTTGGGAGCAGGAAGGAGGATCATGGCTCAATATATGACCTACGTCTTGCAGGACTGTGGCTTCTTAGATGTAAAATGTTTAAACCCTTCTCTTATGACCAAAAATGCTAGCGAGAAACATAAGACCATCAGGCCTCATGCACACTAGTGAAGAATCAATGTAGTACCGAAAAAAAAATCTGTATTTTCCAACACAGTCCTTAGATTGAAGCATTTATTTTAGAGAAGAATACTGTGGAGCATGGAAGTGACTGGAGGCTCCACACGTAGACTACAATCCCGGATTGTAATGTCTACCGATATAGCAGTCTGTGTGCCACCAGGTGCCTCCTCTATTATTGTTTCTGCTGTTCCATGTATTAATGCATGATATTAAAATGTAAGAATACAATAGTTTTGTATTTAGACAGTTAAAGAGGCTCTGTCACCAGATTTTGCAACCCCTATCTGCTATTGCAGCAGATAGGCGCTGCAATGTAGATTACAGTAGCGTTTTTATTTTTAAAAAACGAGCATTTTTGGCCAAGTTATGACCATTTTTGTAATTATGCAAATGAGGCTTGCAAAAGTCCAAGTGGGTGTGTTTAAAAGTAAAAGTCCAAGTGGGCGTGTATTAGGTGCGTACATCGGGGCGTTTTTAATACTTTTACTAGCTGGGCGCTGTGAAGAGAAGTAACATCCTCTTCTCTTCAGAACGCCCAGCTTCTGACAGTGCAGATCTGTGACGTCACTCACAGGTCCTGCATCGTGACGGCCACATCGGCACCAGAGGCTACAGTTGATTCTGCAGCAGCATCAGCGTTTGCAGGTAAGATCGACTTAAAAACGCCCCACTTGGACTTTTACTTTTAAACACACCCACTTGGACTTTTGCAAGCCTCATTTGCATAATTACAAAAATGGTCATAACTTGGCCAAAAATGCTCATTTTTTAAAAATAAAAACGTTACTGTAATCTACATTGCAGCGCCTATCTGCTGCAATAGCAGATAGGGGTTGCAAAATCTGGTGACAGAGCCTCTTTAAATAATCAATTGACCGTTATACAAAAATTACTGCTTACTTAGAAGAAGATGGGAGAAAACAAATACCACGCTCCATTGTACAAGGATAGAGGGTTGTGGTGGTATGAACCAGCAACTGGAGGAAGTTCAATTTTGAGGTTTGCTACGGGCTCCCTCTCTTCTTTTGTATGATGCTTTTGGTTAGCTCTTCAGTGAAAGGTTTTTTGAATGTGTCAAGGGTCAAGGGAAAAAAAGCAGGTTTTGGACTAAAAGTTCTACAGGGGTATTTGTATTCAAAGGTGTCTATCGGAAATTAACTACCACCGCTGTACCTAGGTACCTAGCCAGATGATAAAACCTCCATGCCTCAGGGTCAGCTCACTTGCCAAATGTGGGAGCAATTCTCATGAACTCTCCTATTGATACTATACCACAGAAAGGAGCAGAAAGGCTTTATTCAAAATCCTTGCTGCTTTACTTTGCTTTACTATGATCTATCTATCTATCTATCTATCTATCTATCTATCTATCTATCTATCTATCTATCTATCTATCTATCTATCTATCTATCTATCTATCTATCTATCTATCTATCTATCTATCTATCTATCTATCAATCTATCTATCATCTATTTCTATTTCTCAAGAACACACTGCCTGAAAGTATCTCTATCTTTACAAAATGTGATTTAACAAGATTCTTTTTACTCAGCTGTATCTTTTTTTGGCACCAGAGGATTCGATTATAATGTTAGATCCTAAGGTATATAAGATTCTGAATGAAAACTGTTTTTGTTCAGATGTTCAACTGCAAAATAGTTTTGCTATATAAATAATTCAAATATCAATGGTCTCAAAGTTGGATAGGAACGTTTCCTGTCACAATGTAATTTAGCGGAAATTTGTTCTTGTGAACCGAGGTTCCTACTGTAAACTGGAATAAAAGTTGCAACCGTAGGCAGACATTTTGGAATCTGTGGAGAACTGTCTTTGGTCACAAGTCACCCAGCCTTCATAACAGCCTATACAAAGTTTTCCATGCTCTCTTCTCCCTCCTCTCCTCTTCGCATGCCCTGCAGTCTTGTATATGCTGCATCCTGTGCTTTTTTTTGTCTACTCAGATTTGCACACAAATGGAAGTATGCCTACACTAAAAGAGGAATGTCCACATGGCAGCCCACAAAATCTACATGAAGAAATGCATTAAATTCATTTTCAGAACTGAAACATTTGGAACTTTTGTTTATCATAATCATGTCATTTTACATGGTTTATATATTTCAAAATTCCAAAAATGTAAACGCACAGAACCAAATTACATAAACATATGAATTAATCTTTATTGAGCTCACAATTTAAAAAATACATAAAAACAGACAGAATACCTATGATGATTAGGTGTAGATATCCTGATTGTAAATTCACATTGTAGATCATATAATTACAAAAAAGTAACAGTACCAAAAAGTATGAATACATAGTATGCTGTAGTTAAAGTGCCCAGCAGACTCAAAACGCTAATATCGATCATATCTAAGTTCATAACTTAGGAAACACAGGACCTAAGCGGAATCGGCTGAGAGAGAACGATACAGCTTCTATGTATACAGAATACAAAGAAGCTGTATCGTAAAAAGTAAAAAATTTTATTTTTTTATAAAAGTCGATTCAAAAAGACTTGTTAGTAGAGGAAGGATTAGTATCTAAAACTTAGCTTTTAATATAACCCATATAAAATGGAATATCAATATAGTATTGTGTATACTGTTGTATTATTGGACATACACATCTATATCTATTCACAGTGATGAATACAGGGCTATAGTTCCTTGAATATACAGCAGGGTAGGCTTGGATCATATGAGCTTGCACAATGGCATTCTGTCTGTCCCTTAAAGAGGCTCTGTCACCAGATTTTGCAACCCCTATCTGCTATTGCAGCAGATCGGCGCTGCAATGTAGATTACAGTAACGTTTTTATTTTTTAAAAACGAGCATTTTTGGCCAAGTTATGGCCATTTTTGTATTTATGCAAATGAGGCTTGCAAAAGTACAACTGGGCGTGTTGAAAAGTAAAAGTACAACTGGGCGTGTATTATGTGCAAACATCGGGGCGTGTTTACTACTTTTACTAGCTGGGCGTTCTGATGAGAAGTATCATCCACTTCTCTTCAGAACGCCCAGCTTCTGGCAGTGCAGATCTGTGACGTCACTCACAGGTCCTGCATCGTGTCGGACACATCGGCACCAGAGGCTACAGTTGATTCTGCAGCAGCATCAGTGTTTGCAGGTAAGTAGCTACATCGATTTACCTGCAAACACCGATGCTGCTGCAGAATCATCTGTAGCCTCTGGTGCCGGCTCGTCTGACACGATGCAGGACCTGTGAGTGACGTCACAGCGTGATCTCTCGATAACACGGCTGTGTCTGCACTGCTAGAAGCTGGGCGTTCTGAAGAGAAGTGGATGATACTTCTCGTCAGAAAGCCCAGCTAGTAAAAGTAGTAAACACGCCCCGATGTACGCACATAATACACGCCCAGTTGTACTTTTACTTTTCAACACGCCCAGTTGTACTTTTGCAAGCCTCATTTGCATAAATACAAAAATGGCCATAACTTGGCCAAAAATGCTCGTTTTTTAAAAATAAAAACGTTACTGTAATCTACATTGCAGCGCCTGTCTGCTGCAATAGCAGATAGGGGTTGCAAAATCTGGTGACAGAGCCTCTTTAAGCCTCACTGTTGACAACACACCGGGCACTAGTTCTGAAAAGAACGACCCTGTTGTCTCTGGAACCTATCCCTAATATTGTGATTGTTTCCCTAAATGAAGCTCCAGCTCCTACGTGTTTCTCCAGTTACATACTGGTTAGTCAGGGAGATATTGAGCATAGCAGTGTAGCAGATCATATGGCAGTGGCCACTGACCTCACTGTATTGTCTAAGGGCTAGCTAAACATGTCCTAATAAAGAAAATGCAAGTGTTCTGTTTTGCAGACATGCCACATTCCCTTTAATTAGGAGGGACAGCCCCCGGCTGCATTGTACCCTCAGTAATAATCTCATGTCGGTTATAAATGCAAAGATACCAGATTGATATAGTATTAAGGATCCTGCTTTAAGGTCCTTTTACACCGGCCCATTTTGGCCTGTATAACGAGCGCCGATCAACAAGACAGCACGTTGATCGGTGCTGCTTTCACAAAGAGCTAGTATGGGGATGAGCGCTCGTTACTACGATCGCTCGTCCCCATACATTTCTATCATGTCGGCAGCACGTCTCCCTGTTTACACAGAGAGATGTGCTGCCAACAACGATAATATTTTCGGCATTTAAAACAAAACAATCAGCAGATGAACGAGCATGTTCATCGGCTGATTGTTGCCTTGTTTACAAAGGGCAGTTATCGGGAATGAGCGCCCCCTGATAAACACATTTGCAAGTGCACTGAACTCGATACCTCATAATGACTAAAATGACTTAACACAGTATTTAGTCCCATATATTTTAATGTGAAATATGTGTGAATGACATCAAACATAGTGATGTCAGTAATTTAACATATTTTGGCTCCGTTCAGTCCAGTATGTATCAATCAAATTGTTAAGCAGTGCTAGGCTCTGTTTACATCTGCGCTACAATTTCCGTTATTCTGTACCATCAGTGGATTAGAATAACGGGAAAAGCGACAGAGTTGGATCCTTTGCATGACAGAATCCAACAGCGCCCAGCGGAACCCATTACCCTTAATGGGTTCTGTTGAGTTTCTGCCATGGTTTCTGTCATTTTGTCGGACAACATAGCACTCCATGTTGTGCTGTTTTGCCAACAAAAATTATGGAATCTATAACAAAGGCTCCTAACGGATCCTCCGACGCAGATGTGAGCAGAGCCTTAGTGGTTTAGATAAACAGTGCAGGGGCAGTGATGGAAATCTCAGACAAGCTCTGAGGAACTGTGGGCTCTTAAGATCTGGGACATTTTCGATTTGGGATTTGGCGAGCATCTGATCTCTGTTAAATGTCAGAATACATCTTCTGACTCCCTGGTTTAAGATTACGCTATCTAAATCTTACACATAAGAGAAAAATTGGGCAAAATTGGCCGACCATTGCTTGTAAAATTAACACAAACGATCATTCACAATGGCCAACAGCGGACTTCTGTCTTCTAAAAATGTGGTCGGCCAGGTTGGATATTTTTGGCTGAAACAACTCGTGCATGGCATGATTGGCTGAATTAGCTGATTATTTGCCATTGTGTGCAAGCCCAAGGAAGTCAGTTTTTATTAAAACTTACTGCCTGATCGGCCAGTTCTGCCTATTCTGTAGCTGGTGGGATCGTTCTTACGATCAATATCTTAAGTATATGACCAGCATTAGTAAATCTGCCCCAATGTGTTGTAGTAACTGTATTCTTATCTGGATTCATGGGCTTGTAGATTTAAATAATTTTTTACCCCAATAAACAATGTCAATTTATACCAGTTTTCTAGCGTTAAAAGATCACAAGTTTTGGTGCAGATCATATTTGCATTTCAATGAGCAAATTTTCACTACTCTCGCCACGCTTGCCACTCTTTGAAAAGCAGCAAAAAAAGTTGGAGGGATTAAGCATTAGTGGACAGGGGCCATAGTTGATCTGCAAGATTTACGGTATTATCATTTTCGCCAGAAATCGGTGCAAATTATAGTGCAAATCTACGCTTGTTTAAAAAGCAGCCATGGGTTTCAATTTCTGCCATTAGGACAGCCAAAGTGGGCCAAATTTATTATGAGGTGTAAAGGATCTGCCAGGCACAACTTCTGTGTATACGCCCATGGGTAATTAGTCTGCACCTGATTCTATGTCTCTGAGACTGACTCCTTCTTCCATCACTCAGGATGGCAGGCTTAGGAGTGGGAGAGCCTATCGCAGCCTGGCCAGACGGAGCTAGCTCCCGCCCTCTGTCTATTTATACCTGCCTTTCCTGTTCCTCCTTTGCTTGTGATTCTTTTCGTGTGTTTTCCTGGCCCTTCTGCAGCTTCTAGCTATTTGACCTTGCTTCATACTGACCCTGGCTTACTGACTACTCTCCTGCTCTGCATTTGGTACCTCGTACACTCCTGGTTTGACTCGGCTCGTTCACCACTCTTGTTGCTCACGGTGTTTTGCCGTGGGCAACTCCCCCATTTCCCTTTGCTTGTGTCCCCTTGTCTGTTTGTCTGTCGTGCACCTACTGAGCGTAGGGACCGTCGCCCAGTTGTACCCCGTCGCCTAGGGCGGGTCGTTGCAAGTAGGCAGGGACTGAGTGGGGGGTAGATTAGGGCTCACTGTCAATGTACTATGGGAAACTCCTGCCAGACACCAATAAACTCTGTTAATAGAAGCTGTTTAGTTGTATCCTTTCACTAGAAAGCTGCTTTATCTGTTCCTACCTGTGACACAGGAAACTTTCCTAGCAAAATGGCGCCTCTAGCGGCTTAAACCTTACAGTGGTCTGAGCTCCATTTTTCTGTCACAGAGCTCCAAATTTCTTGCTTCTCTTCTTGCAGCCATAGAGATAAATGATAAATTCTGACTGCCTGAAACTGCCATTAGAAGGAGCTTACTGCCACAAGGCTCCTCAGCTTGGAACTCATAACAAATTGTTATTCAAAGTTGGAGTTACATATTGAAACACTCCAAAATATTCTCAGAGGACACACGCTTCCACAGCCTGTATGTAATAGACAATTCACAGTCCCACTTGTGGGTTTTCGACTCTTCTGAGCCCTGTTGTTCCACGGACTAAGTATCGGCTCCCGACACCAATTCCCCAGACAGGACGAGAACCTGTAACTTTAGGGGTAAAAAAAAAATATAGAGCAACACCTTCGGGATTGATTTCACTCCACGCTTCTTTATTTCATACTCACAGTATATCAAAAGTTTCAAACATATCAAACAATAAAAGCAGATGCAGACAAGAGGAGAAAAAGGAGCTAAGAAGCCAAATATAGTAAAATTGAGTACTTTTATTTAAACACATAAATACACACAACATAGTTTAAAAGAAGGTACAAAAGGACAAGAAGATTCTGAGGTTCCAGTAAAGCACAACAAGACAGGTTCCCTATAATGGTCCAGGGCAAAGTTACGGACACTCCAGGTAATGAGTATGGGGTGTAGGCGATAAACTAAATGATATAAATAGATAGATATACCCTAACATGGTACAATCTGTATATGCCGTGAACAGGGTAAGGGAGAAAAATATATCAATACTCTATACGTTGAGTAGGAGAGTCGGTCAAGCGTGCAGGTAAAAGGGGTTTACCTGCACGCTTGACCGACTCTCCTAATCAACGTACTATGGGTAAGACTCTCCCTAGACAGAGGGGTGGGGTTGATTGATCAGTCTGCGGACTGACTGTTACTATTGATATATTTTTCTCCCTTACCCTGTTCACTGCATATACAGGTTGTACCATGTTAGGGTATATCTATCTATTTATATCATTTAGTTTATCGCCTACACCCCATACTCATTACCCGGAGTGTCCGTAACTTTGCCCTGGACCATTATGGGGAGCCTGTCTTGTTGTGCTTTACTGGAACTACAGAGTCTTCTTGTCCTTTTGTACCTTCTTTTAAACTATGTTGTGTGTATTTATGTGTTTAAATAAAAGTACTCAATTTTACTATATTTGGCTTCTTAGCTCCTTTTTCTCCTCTTGTCTGTATATATATATATTATATATATATATATAGGAGTTGCCTTCTTTTGGTATTTAGGGAGGATGCTTTAACTGCACAGCACCTAGCCCCTTACTTAAATTGCTAGATGAGTCATTTTGTGTGTATAATAAAAGCAGATGCGGCACGCCAACACTCTAGCCCGACCGTGGGTTTTGCCATTCCGGCTTCCTCCGGGGCATGTGAGCCGTGTACAATAACTGTGATTTAAATAGCCAGCAATATTTAACAATATAAAACATTAAAATGTTCCAATTTTCTTTGTTTAAAACACATAGAATCAATACATTCAATATACACAATGTGCAATAAGATACATATATTTGACACACTTGTTCTCAATATGTATCATATATTTTGTATTTTTTAGCAATCCACTTTTCCAGACCTTTCCCGTTCTTTATGCTATGGATACCATTCCAGTCTTATTAGACCTCTGTTCTAAAGTGACTATATTATCATAAACCACAGAATATATAAACAGTGGCGTAGCTATAGGGGTCGCAGTGGTCGCAGTTGCGACCGGGCCCCTAAGCCTGGGGTGGTTCACGGGCCCCCGTTGCTATATAGCAGGCTTGTTAAATAAATTTTCTGTGCCGTGAAGCCGCCACTTCCTGGTATACCAAGTGTACCATGTGACCGTGTTGTCATGTGACACGTCTTCCAGCCAGTGGAGTGGAAGAGCCGGTGCGGAGGACTCCAGGTGAGCTGCAGAGTCTGTAATGTAATGTATTGTGTTGTGTTGTATTGTGTTGCCTTGTAATGTATTGTGTTGTCTTGTAATGTATTGTGTTGTATCGTGCTGTTTGCGGTGGAGAGGGGGGGCATTAAATTACAACCCCACCTCCTCTCTCAAACTGCACAATACAACACAATACATTACACACTGAGGGTCGCGTCCCCCTGGGGGTTCATTTGAAGACCTCCGGGGGGTCGCGAGTCACTCACCGAGGTCCCGGATCCATTCAATGCTGGAGCAAGGAGCGGACATCTCCTTGATCCAGCATTCACTGTGCCCTGAGCGGCTCGACGCAGGCTGGCGGGATGTAGCAACATCATCGCGCCCGTCTGCGCCGAGTCACTCATATCACACACGGGAGGAGGCGAAGGATCCTCCACCCGACGTGGGAACGGTGATAGGTAAGTAATTATGTTATTTTTCTATTATTCACACATGGGGGCATTATACTGTATGGGGGCTGATATTGCGTGGGGGGAGCATTATACGGCATGGGGGCTGATATGGCATGGGGGGCTGATAAGATGGGGGAGCATTATACTACATGGCGGCTGATATGGAGGAATTATACTATATGTGGGGCATTATACTGCATGGGGAGGATATGGGGGAATTATACTGTATGGGGGGCTGATATGGGGGGGGGCATTATACTGTATGGGTAGCTCATATGGTGGGCATTATACTGTATGGGGAGCACATATGGGGGGCATTATACTGTTTGGGAGCTCATATGGAGGGGCATTATACTGTATGGGGGCTGATATGGGAGGCATTATGCTGTATGGGGAGCTGATATGGAAGGCATTATACTGTATGGGGAGCTGATATGGAGGGGCATTATACTGTATGGGAAGCTCATATGGGGGGCATTGTACTGTATGGGGAGCTGATATGGGGGACATTTGACTGTATGGGGAGCTGATATGGGGGAATTATACTATATGGGGAGCTGATATGGGCGGCATTATACTGTATGGGGGCTGATATGGGGGGCACTATAATGTATGGGGGCAGCTATGTGGGTCATTATACTGTGGGGGCTGATATCGGGAGCATTATATGGCATGGGGCTGTTATGGGGGGCATTATAAGTTATGGAGCATTATACTGTGGGGGCAGCTATGGGAGCATTATACTGTGTGGGGGCATTATACAGGGTGGGCCATTTATATGGATACACCTAAATAAAATGGGAATGGTTGGTGATATTAACTTCCTGTTTGTGGCACATTAGTATATGGGAGGGGGGAAACTTTTCAAGCTGGGTGTTGACCATGGCGGCCATTTTTAAGTTGGCCATTTTGTATCCAACTTTAGTTTTTTCAATGGGAAGAGGGTCATGTGACACATCAAACTTATCGAGAATTTCACAAGAAAAACAATGGTGTGCTTGGTTTTACTTTATTCTTTCATGAGTTATTTACAAGTTTCTGACCACTTATAAAATGTGTTCAAAGTGCTGCCCATTGTGTTGGATTGTCAATGCAACCCTCTTCTCCCACTCTTCACACACTGATAGCAACACCGTAGAATAAATGCCTCCCGATCTGACCCCCTTAGACTTTTATCTTTGGGGTCATCTGAAGGCAATTGTCTATGCTGTGAAGATACGAGATGTGCAGCAACTGAAACTACGGATACTGGAAGCCTGTGCTAGCTTTTGGTCTGATGATGATGGTGTTGGGAAGGGGTAGGGGGGCCCGAGCTGAATTCTTGCACCTGGGCCCATGAGCCTTTAGCTACACCCCTGTATATAAATAAATACAACATAGTCTCTCTAGCGCCCTATAGAGCGGTAAGCCGCCATATTCAATTGTAGCTGCGCCAATACAATTGCTAAATAATCGCTGAATCAGTCCCCAGCACGGCTCAGTGCCCGACGAAGGTCTCATGACCGAAACGTTGCACTTGTAGCCACTGGCATTTACCTAAAGAAATAAAATCTATGTTGAATACCATGACCTGCCTAAGTAGAGTCATGTGTTAGTGCACCTTCCCTTATCCCTACCAATCCCTCCACCCCCACCTTTAGGAAAAAGACACGTGACACCGAGGTTGGATGTGAAATGGCCACAGCAGCCGTTTTATTAATTTCACAGTTTTAAAACAAATTAAATCCGAAACGTTCGGATAACTAATTAGGAATCCACCAGAGAATTCCTCCTAATAATTCACATGACCCAACATGGGTCAGAATCATAAATAACAATTTAACGTTAACATTAGACCGAGCAGAGGCAGTCCTTGAAGCCATTTTAGATATTCCTTTTTTACACACCTCGAGTTAGCCATCTGCAAACCACCAATTACCTCCAGCCGTAAACCAGCTCGGAGGCACCGCTCACCTCTGCAGATGGCTCCAACCACCAGAAGTCCACTTCAAAGGGATAACACCCGATGAAGCCTTCAAGTGCTATACCGACTACTAGAAGTCCACTTCAAAGGGATAACACCCGATGAAGCCTTCGAGTGATATACCTTCCACCAGAAGACCACTTCAAAGGGATAACACCCGATGAAGTCTTCAACCATGTACCTTTTTTGGGGGACGCATACCCCCGATGCGACCCCCCCACCAATTTTGTACTGACTGGCCTCAAGGACTCCCCCCGCCAGCTGCCATGACACCAGGACCTACTCCGAATGAAAAGAAAAACATGTTAAATAAGCACACAATAAAATTACCACACTCATAAACGGACTAAATAAATACCACAAGGGATAACAACAAATGGGCGGGAGGGTGGGAGCTTACTTGGGTGAGTGTTACTTCTCCCGCTGCTTCCGGCTCACTGCCGAAAAACAGCGGGAAGCTCCGTAACGGCCCCCTAACTCCTCCCTGTCCCTCCTCCACCTCTAACTTTCCCTCCAAAGTTAACCCTTTCCCTCCTAGGGCTGTCATGGAGGCTTCCCTCCTAAGCCCTGCAGGCTGCGTCCAGCCTCGTCTTGACCTGCCTAAGTAGAGTCATGTGTTAGTGCACCTTCCCTTATCCCTACCAATCCCTCCACCCCCACCTTTAGGAAAAAGACACGTGACACCGAGGTTGGATGTGAAATGGCCACAGCAGCCGTTTTATTAATTTCACAGTTTTAAAACAAATTAAATCCGAAACGTTCGGATAACTAATTAGGAATCCACCAGAGAATTCCTCCTAATAATTCACATGACCCAACATGGGTCAGAATCATAAATAACAATTTAACGTTAACATTAGACCGAGCAGAGGCAGTCCTTGAAGCCATTTTAGATATTCCTTTTTTACACACCTCGAGTTAGCCATCTGCAAACCACCAATTACCTCCAGCCGTAAACCAGCTCGGAGGCACCGCTCACCTCTGCAGATGGCTCCAACCACCAGAAGTCCACTTCAAAGGGATAACACCCGATGAAGCCTTCAAGTGCTATACCGACCACTAGAAGTCCACTTCAAAGGGATAACACCCGATGAAGCCTTCGAGTGATATACCTTCCACCAGAAGACCACTTCAAAGGGATAACACCCGATGAAGTCTTCAACCATGTACATTTTTTGGGGGACGCATACCCCCGATGCGACCCCCCCACCAATTTTGTACTGACTGGCCTCAAGGACTCCCCCCGCCACAGCGAAACAGGCCTTGACCACCTTAAGCCTGTGAGTTCCGCCACACCACCACCGCCCTTTCAATTCCTTCTGCTATTGCCAAGCTCCACAGATCAATCCCAACCTCGGTCAAATGAACCCCATCGCTCCTCCAGTAGTTCCCCACTCCTGACTCCAAGTCCCTGTGCCGAACGCAAATGCCCCCGTTTTTGGCTACAAATCGGGACACCGCGCGATTAACCTTAATGCGAGCCTTATTGACTCTTTCCACTGACCTAGCCAGCCGCCAATGTTTTCTTGGGACAATGTCCGACCACACAATTACCAACCTGGGATAAGAAACCCACAAACACAACATATCGTGTTTAATATCCCGCACCAACTCACGAAAAGGGCGGACACCCAAGTCATTCCCACCCACGTGCAAGACCAAGACCTCCGGGACCCTATCAAGCCGGGCATATGTCTGGAATTCCGCTAACACCCTACTCCACGACATACCCCTAAATCCCAGCCAATGCAAAACCGCATCCTGTCGCGGAATGCGCAACTGGCGACCGTCCGGGCGGACGTCCGCCCTCAAAGCCCCCCAATGCACGTAAGAGTGGCCCAGCAACCACACCAAACACGGAGGCAGATCTGAAACGGAAAACAAGTTAGATACCACCACACAAAACATTCTTATAAGTGCAAACGGCAAAACTCATAACAGATGGGGGCGGACATAAGACCTAAATCTGTTGGACTCCCAACGACCGATGCGCCGCACCCCCTCATCATCCAACCCCCAGCGCCCTGCTTCCGTTGCTGCGCCAATCCTGAAAGAATGAGATGAGTACGCGTCCGCCGCGACACCGACCGCCGCCAAACATTTTTTGAATACCGCTCCAAATTGAAATCTGGACAAAAATAACCCGTCCTCGTGACATAGCAATGGCAACTCCGGAGACCCCACTTGTGGCTTAAAACCCTGCCTGCACGCCACCGGGCACATAGCCGAACCCGGGAGAGCGAACAACACTATCAGCTTCCCCTTTCCTAATTGGTCAGTTTTTGACCGACGCAACCATACCTCCAGCCGATCTGTATATAGGCTCACGTCTCTCAGTCTCAACCCCCCAGCTTGCTTGGTACTCGGCGAAACCAACTCGCCGATTCTAAATGCCCCAAAGAACGCTAAAGAAAAAGCTAACCGAAACAACCTCATCTCGGCCGAAGAACGACAGACCGATGCTAATGATCCGCCCAAAGAGCTCAGCAGAGTAAACGACACAGGCCTTCTACGATCCGCCTCGACCCTACCTCGGCGCAAACCCTTCAAAGCCTGCCCCACTAAGAATTCCTTAGACACATCCCTAAAGCCCCGTAACTTAAAACCAAACGCCACCGCCGACATGAAACGGTTAACCTTCGCCAATGAAAACCCCGCCTCCCAAGCGTCCCCTAACCAGTACAAAAGTGCCACCAACCTGTCTCTATCCGTGTTGACGTCACCCAACTCTCTTACCCACTCCTCCCACTGCCTCCAACAAGCAGAATAAGCACTCCACGTTGTGCGCGCCAAAGACCTTTCCACCAATCGTTCTACGGGACCGAGACCAGATCCCAAAGATGTTCCGGGCAGACCAAACCGAGACGTTCCGCTCCCGGTGCCAATTGCCGAAACCGGTCCCACTGCGAGCGAGAAAGAGCATCAGCGATACAATTCCGTACCCCCGGCACGTGCACCGCCACCACCCACGCGTTCAACGACAAGCACACCAACACTAAATGTCGCAACAACTGAATTACCGGAGGAGAGGACGCCGTGATGTTGTTAATGGCCAGCACCACCCCCATGTTGTCGCAGTAAAAACGAAACTTCTTATCCCTGAGCCTGTCCCCCCAGATGGTCGCCGCAACCACGATGGGGAACAGCTCGAGCAGGGCCAGGTTCCGCGTGAGTCCACTGGACACCCAGCTAGCCGGCCATTGACCTGCGCACCACGGACCCCCCCCATAAGCTCCAAAACCGCCCGCTCCAGCTGCATCCGTAAAAATATTCAAATCACTCGTATCCTGCGCTGGAGCCATCCATAGCGAGCGACCGTTATACTGGCCCAAGAAGTCATCCCATACCTGCAAATCCGCCCGATGCTCCTCCTTGAGCCGTACGAAGTGATGTGCCGCACGCACTCCCGCCGTAGCCGCCGCCAACCGTCTACCAAACACCCTCCCCATTTGCATAATCCGGCAGGCGAAATTCAACTTCCCCAGCAACGACTGAATCTCCCGCAGCGTAATTTTCTTTAACTTGCAAGCCCGACGTACCTCCTGACTCAAAGCCCCCAACTTATCCATAGGAAGACGACACTCCATAGCCACCGAATCTATCTCAATTCCAAAAAAACAAATCGTCGTTACCGGGCCCTCAGTCTTTTCTGGCGCCAAAGGGATCCCAAAATCCCTCGCAACCTTCTGCAGTGCATGAAGCAGATTACCGCAAACCGGCAAACCCCCCGGGCCGACGCACAAGAAATCGTCTAAGTAATGTATCAACGAATCGACCCCGGCCACACCCTTCGTCACCCACTCCACGAAGCTACTAAAAGCCTCGAAGTACGCGCAAGAAAGGGAACACCCCATCGGAAGGCACCGATCCACGTAAAAAGCCCCATTCCAAAAACAACCCAACAGCCGTTGGCTTTCTGGATGAACTGGCAACAACCTGAACGCCGCCTCGATGTCGGTTTTTGCGAGCAGCGCGCCTGGACCCGCAGCACGAACTAACCCCACCGCTTTATCGAATGAGGTATACACTACGGAGCACAACTCATGATCAATCCCGTCATTTACCGACAAACCCTTGGGAAACGATAAGTGCTGAATCAACCGGAATTTTTGGGGCTCGCGCTTTGGAACAATACCCAATGGGGACACAACTAAATCCTTTATTGGCGGATCAACAAAAGGCCCCGCCATGCGGCCTAACGAAACTTCTTTAAACAATTTTTTCGACACGACCTCAGCATGCAAGTAGGCCGATTTAAGGTTCCTCCGCGTAACCGGGACCTCATAAGGAGGCGGAGGAATAATAAAACCAACACTAAACCCTTCGTAAAGCAACTTCGCCGCAGCCCTATCCGGATACTCATTTAGATAAGGGGCCATCCTTTCCACCCTCACCGGTGACAACCCCTTGACCAGCCGAGGAGGACTGGTTCCCTGACCTCTTTTTCCGCATACATTTTGCCGCCCCATGGGATGCACCATTACACTCTGAACACACGTGCTTGAACTTGCACGTGGCCCCGAACTTACACTGGCCATCGTTGAATTGCCAGCAGAATCCCAACTTTGCCCCACCGCCCTGTCCGACCTGACTGGACTGGCCCCCTTGGCCAACGCTCCCCGGAAAGGACTGCCTAACCGGAGCCGTGACCCTTAACCAGAGAGCAATATCCTTCTGGTCCCACTGAATCGCCGGCCGCACCGCTTTACGCTGACGGAATTGCTCATCGTATCTGAGCCAAGCCTGCCCCCCGTACACCCGATGAGCCTCCCCAATGGCGTCAAAATAACAAAACAACGCCGAACAATTTTCCGGCGCCTTTTCTCCTATTACACTGGCTAAGATGGCGAACGCCTGCGACCAATTAACGAACGTCTGCGGGATAAGCCTATACCGCCGACGTTCCTCCTCGTCCTTCTTGCTCTCATCCCGCTTGCTCTTATCCAAATTGAATTTAGCAAGCGGCAGAAGAGAAAAAATCTCAACGTATTCGTCCTTCCAAATACGCTCACGCACCTCCTGCTTTAAGTGCGCCCCCAACGGACCTTCAAAGCAAACATACACCTCCCCGCGAGCACGATCATCAATACGCACCCGATCGCCGTCTTTTTGGGCCTCGGTCTGTACCGACACCGCGACCGCCTCCGTAGCCGCCATTACGGGCCGCGCCTGTAACAATCCCACTTCCCTGGGGCCTTCCCAAACTACCGCCGGGGACACCTCCGTAACTACTGGCGCCGCCACCCTATCTAGATGCCCGACCAGCTCCCGCAAGCAACCCACCAAGTCCGCTAGACCCGCGCCGTCGCGCCCGCCCGCGCCACTACCGGCCCCCGATGCGACGCTAGCAGCCCCCCTGCCGACACCCGACATAAAAATCGCTGGATACGACAAAGATGGAGTTATGCACTCACCGGGCTGCACAGGCGCTGTGTTCCCGTCAGCCGGACCATCCTGCCCTCGCCGATACACGTCTAGTTCACCGTCTTCCAGCTCCTCTCTCGCCGACGAATGGCCATCCCACCGACATCTCCGAACCGGGGATGATGACGCGCTGGCAGATGGGCCGCCCGACCGCTGGGATCCAAACTTCCGACCGGACCTGTTGCCTCGACGTCGCTGCAGGTCTAGGCGTCCGTCTCGACGATCCTGATGAAGCCTGCCCCCTGGCCGGAGCATCACCAGGCGGGGCGGCCGTAACTAGTCCTCCCGATCTTGCATCTGATGGGGGGGGGGTGACAGGGAGCCCGGCCTGCGACTCCCTGAGAACCGCCGGACCCCGTCGCGGACTGGGATTCCTGCCAGGACGCAGGGCCTGGGAAGGGACGGTCCTCCCAGCTGCCTGGCCTGCAGCGTCCATATTAGGGCTCCCCCTGCGACGCCGTGTCCGCGGGACCACCTCAGGGCTGAGGCGTTCTGGAGGTCGGGACCGCCGGGAGCGACGGGCAGACCCGGCCTGAGTCACCGTCACCCCCGGCGACGCTCTCTGCCTCCTCTGAGCAGGAGCGGGTGTTGTAGACTCCCCCCCCGCCGCCAAATTACTGCCAGGAAGGGGGCCGGGGGAGGGGAGCCTGTCCCCCACTGCAACAGACCTCGTATGCCGTGCCTGACGTGGCGAATCGGCGTCCGGGATCATTGTAAGTGCAGCCACGGTCTCCTCCAACCAACCGGGACCGTGGTGCACAGCAGCGGCGCGCAGCCGCGCAAGAATATCAGCCTCAGACATGACGTACAGAGCGGGGCAACGGGAGCTTACTTGGGTGAGTGTTACTTCTCCCGCTGCTTCCGGCTCACTGCCGAAAAACAGCGGGAAGCTCCGTAACGGCCCCCTAACTCCTCCCTGTCCCTCCTCCACCTCTAACTTTCCCTCCAAAGTTAACCCTTTCCCTCCTAGGGCTGTCATGGAGGCTTCCCTCCTAAGCCCTGCAGGCTGCGTCCAGCCTCGTCTTAAAGGTGTGCAGAATACAATTCTTGACCTATAACTGGGTTGGGACCCTATCTCGAGCACCCGAAGAAACTGGTGCTGTCTGAACACAACCATACAATCACCAGATATGTTTACCATGATGTCACATTTTCATTCTTATTCTTATTCTTATTTCATCTTATTATGCTGCAAGGCACTCCCCACCCTTTAAACTGGAGAATACATACCTATTAGTACCACATTCTTTTAGATGCCTCTAAGATACAGATCTTATATGTCAATGCAACATGATTTTCTAATGACTCAATATTTTAAAAAAAAACTGTCCAAAACGCCTATGCAGCAAAAACACATATGCAGGAAAAAACAGAAATAATTTTTTTTAACATAATTTTCTACTCCCTAATGATTATGAATTATGTTTATTGCAAAGAACTTTGTCCCTTTCTGCTTTTTACTATGGGGTTTTAAATAGTGTGCTGCCACACTATGATCCACCTTCATCTTTCTAAGCCTGATTCACACGAGTGCTGCGCATCTCGGACGTGAAAAACTGGAGTTTTTCACGTCCGAGGTGCATCCGTGCTTTGTGCTGCGGGACACGATGTCACGCATCCCCCATAGATTAGAGTCTATGGAGGGATGAGTGAAGTGTGAAAAAATAGGACATGTCCTATTTTCTCACAAACCCTTCACACGGTCCGTTGAAACGGCCACATTGAATTATATAGTTCCGTGCGAAGGCCATTGTTTCAACGGCCGACACCCGGACGTTTAACACGTTCGTGTAAATAAGGCCTTATGTTGTTACCATGTTCTGCAACTCTAGGTTTTTTTATTTCCGTGTTATTCTTCCCACATAAATAAGGGCACTCTAATATATAGATAACACCCTTGGTGTCACAAGTCAAAAAATGATTAATGTCACAGCTTTTTTTTGGCTACATCTGAGAACGTTTTACATACCCCCTTCACTCTACTGTGTCCCACTTCTCTACAAGCCTTGGATTTCCCACAAGAAAAAAAACCTTTTGTAGCTACAGCAGGTTTGGAAGTTTTTATGTAGCTCTTGGTGATTATATCTTTAATGTTCCTTGCTCTGCGATAGGTAATGATAGGATTTTCTGGTAATAGTCATCCTATTACCGGATAATTTTTTAGGATGTGCCAGTTGCGCTTAATAATATTCTTTCTTCTAAATGAACCTGAAGAGTAAGAAGTTATGAATGGGACTTTAATCTACTTTTTATTATTCGTATCCATTTTTAAATTACTTTCTTTATTTTCTTTAACATATTTTAATGCAATTTTCACAGTCTCGGCATCATAATTCTGCTCTAACAGGCGTGCCCTTATGATTTCGGACTTTGCTGCAAAATCATCAGATTATGTCCAGATTTTCTTTATTCTTTTGAATTATCCCTTTGGTATGTTGCGCAACCAAGGTATATGATGACAACTTGTATATTCAATATAACTATTACAGTGGTTTTTAAAAAAAAAAATTCTTAGTATTTAGTTTTTCTCCATCCTTATAAATTTCTATACCCCAAAAACTTACTTGAGCCTCAATGTACTCAGATGTGAATTCTAAATTGTATGTGTGGTCATCAATGAATTTTACAAAGGATGAAATCTCCTCAACCCCCCCCCCCCCATCCCAAACTATAAAGACATCATCTATATAACGTTTGTACAGTTTTAGATGTTTAAAAAACCGATTGCTACTAGTGTAAATAAAAGTATCTTACCAGACCGGCAGGCACAATTCTGCTTAGTTTGTTAAATATTGGTGGCTATTTAAAAATCACAGTTATTGTACACGCCTCACATGCCCCAGAGGAAGCCAGAAGGGCGAAACCCACCTTCGGGCTAGATTGTTGGCGTGCCCACGCACATGCTTTTATTGTTTGATATGTTTGAAACTTTTTATATCCTGGGAGTATGAAATAAAAAAGCATGAAGTGAAATCAATAATGAAAGTGTTGCATTATACCATTATTTTTACACCTCAAGATACAGGTTCTCGTCCTGTCCGGGGAATTGGTGTCTATATGTTTTGTATATGTTTCGGGTGTCAAGGATTTCACTCTTTCTTTCTACCTGGTCTGGTCTAAAACAGTTAGGGTATGTGCACACACATAATAGGAAACGTCTGAAAATACTGCTGTCCATATAGAGTCCATATAGAGTCCATGAAAAACGGTTCCAAAAACGGCTGAAGAAGTGACATGCACTTCTTTTTCGTGCCCGTTTTTTACGTGGCCGTTTTTAAAAATGGCCGCGCAAAAAACTCCCTGTCGGAACAGAACTCAGTTTTTCCCATTGAAATCAATGGGCAGATGTTTGGAGGCGTACTGCTTCCAATATTTCAGCCATTTTTCGGGCTGTTTACGCCCCGAAAAATGGCAGAAAATAGCCCGTATGAAGATACCCTAAGGGTATGTTCACACGCTAGCTGTCACTTACGGCTGAAATGACAGCCTGTTTTCAGAAGAAAACAGCTGTGTCGTTTCAGCCGTAAAAACAGCTCCTCGTAATATACGAGGCGTCTGTGACGCTCGTATATCTTGAGCTGCTCTTCATTGAGTTCAATGAAGAACAGCTCAAATTACGTTGCAAAGAAGTGCCCTCCACTGCAATCCACTGAGGATAAGGAAGGATGTGGAACGCACATGGACGCACTGAGCGTCGTCAGAGGAGGCATTTCCTAGGAGACGGAAGATGCAATCTCCTATGTCGCCGTGTATGTGTGGAAATGTCGGTACATAGAAAATTTGTGATGATGAGCCCAAATTTAAGGGGAATAAACAGTATAGGCTGGGATGTGTGGCTTGACAGAAAAATTAGGTCCAGATAATGATAGGAGCATTTTGATGGGATGATGTGAAGGACAATAACGGAAAATGTATCTATAAGGAAGCAATTTGGGAACAGAATTATGTGTGGTGGAGAGTGATTTTAAATGGAATAGTTGAATCTATTTCCACAACAATGGGGCCAGTGCATGGTGTCGATGCTCAAACTTCCCCTCCTCCATATAGTTTCAGCTTTTCTAGTGTCAACCACACAGGAACATTAGGGTTTAGAGGTAAGTGACCAGCCCGTGAACTGATTGTCTGGATCATCGAGGCTCCAATGTAGTTTATTTCTGTTGTCACAAGATGACCAAAAATCAAAAATTAAATAGGGTAATTTAAAGATCTGTAATTTCGGGATATCACTATTGAACATACAGGTTCCTTGAGACTGGAATTTTAGTGTTGAAAAAACCTCATTTTGTCTTTTGAAAAATATTGCTTCAGGATCTGTGCTAATGTAACTGACTTACAAAGAAATGGAATAGGGAACTAAGTTGTTATTATTTCTTAATAATTCTGTACATATGTTAGTTGTGTCCGGTCAGTTCTCTTTTGCTTGAGCCGTATGATTCTGATGTAAAAATTGTGCAACTGTCTAGTATCCACAACCGTACAGTGAAAAGTGGTATGAATTATTTCTCTATCCAGCTTGGGGAGACATTCAGCGTCACCAGGGCCAGCTTAGACAAGGTGTGGCCCCGGGCAAAGTTAAAAGTGGGGCCCCAAATGCTGAATTACTTTATCAATAATGCAGTCAATTTAGAAGGCGATGTGCAGAGAACTGCATCGCTGATTTCTAGCGTGTCTAGAAGTGTTGCAAGCCCCAAAGCATGTACCACCCCTCTCACACAAAAAATTATCTATATAAATATACAGTTATTATATCATACCACTATACCAGATTAAATATTACCTGCATAATGTTACGGACGACAACTCACTATTATAAGACCAATATTACTAATAATAACAACAAAATATATGGTCCAAATAATACGGCCACACTATAACCACATAGTGACTGAATAATACCCCCGTACTACTGAATAATACCACCACACCATAACCACATAGTGACTGAATAATACCCCCATACTGTTACTGAATAATACCACCACTCCATAACCGCATAGTGACTGAATAATACCCCCATACTGTTACTGAATAATACCACCACACCATAACCACATAGTGACTGAATAATACCCCCATTCTGTTACTGACTAATACCTCCACACCATAACCACATAGTGACTGAATAATACCACCATAATGTTACTGAATAATACCACCACACCATAACCACATAGTGACTGAATAATACCCCCAAACTGTTACTGAATAATACCACCACCCCATAACCGCATAGTGACTGAATAATACCCCATACTGTTACTGAATAATACCACCACAACATAACCGCATAGTGACTGAATAATACCCCCATACTGTTACTGAGTAATACCTCCACACCATAACCACATAGTGACTGAATAATACCCCCAAACTGTTACTGAATAATACCACCACACCATAACTGCATAGTGACTGAATAATGCCCCATACTGTTACTGACTAATATCACCACACTATAACCCCATAGTGACTGAATAATACCCCCATACTGTTACTGAATAATACCTCCACACCATAACTGCATAGTGACTGAATAATACCACCACACTATAACCACATAGTGACTGAATAATACCCCATACTGTTACTGAATAATACCACCACACCATAACCGCATAGTGAATGAATAATACCCCCATACTGTTACTGAGTAATACCTCCACAACATAACCGCATAGTAACTGAATAATACCCCATACTGTTACTGAATAATACCACCACACCATAACCACACAGTGACTGAATAATACCCCATACTGTTACTGAATAATACCTCCACACCATAACCACTTAGTGACTGAATAATACCCACATACTGTTACTGAATAATACCACCACACCATAACCACATAGTGACTGAATAATACCCCATACTGTTACTGAATAATACCACCACTCCATAACCACATAGTGACTGAATAATACCCCATACTATTACTGAATAATACCACCACACCATAACCACATAGTGAATGAATAATACCCCCATACTGTTACTGAGTAATACCTCCACAACATAACCACATAGTGACTGAATAATACCCAATACTGTTACTGAATAATACCACCACACCATAACCACACAGTGACTGAATAATACCCCATACTGTTACTGAATAATACCTCCACACCATAACCACATAGTGACTGAACAATACCACCATACTGTTACTCAATAATACCTCCACACCATAACCACTTAGTGACTGAATAATACCCCCATACTGTTACTGAATAATACAACCACACCATAACCGCATAGTGACTGAATAATGCCCCATACTGTTACTGACTAATATCACCACACTATCACCACACTATAACCACATAGTGACTGAATAATACCCCCATACCGTTAATGGGAAAAAACCTCCGCACCATAACCACATAGTGACTGAATAATACCCCCATTCTGTTACTGAATAATACCACCACACCATAACGACATAGTGACTGAATAATAATCCCATACTGTTACTGAATAATACCTCCACACAGGACTGCCATTAGGATTTTCAGGGACCCATACAGCTAAATTGTCTGGGCCCCCCTACCGTGGCACCGCCTGTTAATGGTACTCCGTCCAGCACTAGATCATACTACCCCTTCATTTCTACTTGCTCTCTGAGAATCGTCGACACAGATGTAGTGCAATTCAGAGTATTGCAGCCTTTTCACATTCACTTCATTGTGAGAAGGCTGCAGTACTGTGAATCGCCGCTACATCCGTGTCGACGATTCACAGTGAGCAAGTAGAAATGAAGAGGAAGCAGCACTCGGACTGACCAATAAACTATTGATGGCCTATCCTGAGGGACCAAAATGAGGGAACGGAGCGGGAAGCAAAAAAGTCAGGCCAGCAGGTAGGTTAACAATAATTTTACAGTTTAATAATTTTTTTTTTTGTGTTTATAAGAACGAGGGTCCCAAACCCCCAGATCCTCCTCACTGCACCCCCCACAGTGAGGCGGACATTGAATTGAGCGGCGGTCAAGCGTGCACGCTTCCATTTCATTCAAAATGACGGAAACAGCAGAGTACATGCTTGACCACCGCTCCGTACAAGCTCCGCCTGCATGGGAGTGCAAGTTTTATTTTACTCAAAATGCCCAAAATGTTAGGCTGGGTTGACACCTGCGTTCAGCTTTCCGTTATTCTCCTCTGTCAGAGCAGAGCAACGGAAAAATAAGAAGCCCCTGTTCCGCTGCACAACGGACAACACCTGCCGCCAACTAAACCCATTGTTTTAATGGGTTTTGTCGGATTTCCGTTGCGGTGTCGGTGGTTTTAATGCTGCACTATTGTATCCGGTATTCTCTGTCAGATCTGCAACGGAGCCTCCAATGCCTCCAACGCAGATGTGAACAAAGCCTAATACAAAAGTTTTGTATTTTTTTTAAGCTGGTTCACAAAAAAAAATAATTGCAAATTCTACTGGACCAACTGCCTATTTAGAGACCGGCAGCAGCTCCAGGAGCGCATCATAAGGGTAGGAACACACTAGGCGGATACGCTGAATAAAACTACACAGCTTATCTGCCCCGGTAGCCGCAGGGAATTCCGCCAGTAAAACCGCAACCAAATAGTGGCGCAGGTTTCGTGATGCATGTCCGCTGCGGGAATCCTGCAGGGAAAAAAAGTGTAGACTTGCCCCGGCCGTAGTTTAGGTGACGCATCTCTCTCTCTCTTCTGAACGTAGTCCCGCCTCCTGGGATGACGCTGTAGACCTTGTGACCACTGCAGCAGTCACATAGGATGAAACGTCATGACAGGAGGCCGGGCTGCGCTAATAATAGAGGATCGTTTCACCATGACTACGGCCGGGGTAAGTCTAAACATTTTTATAAATTTAAAATTTGTGATTTTTGCGGCAGAACCGCAGCATTTCCGCAACAGAGGAGCAGCGATTCCGCAGCATAAATTGACATGCTGTGGCTTAAAAAAACACACTGCAGGTCAATTTTTGCTATGTGCATGAAATTTGTTCAAATCTCATCCACTCTGCTGCGACTGTAAGGGTATGTTCACACGAGGTCATTACGTCCGTAATTGACGGACGTATTTCGGCCGCAAGTACCGGACCGAACACAGTGGAGGGAGCCGGGCTCCTAGCATCATAGTTATGTACGAAGCTAGGAGTCCCTGCCTCGCTGCCGGACAACTGTCTCGTACTGAAAACATGATTACAGTACGGGACAGTTGTCCTGCAGCGAGGCAGGGACTCCTAGCGTCGTACATAACTATGATGCTAGGAGCTCGGCTCCCTGCACTGTGTTCGGTCCGGTACTTGCGGCCGAAATACATCCGTCAATTACGGACGTAATGACCTTGTGTGAACATACCCTAATATTCTGCGGATTTTCTGCAATGAAATGTGTTACATAAAATCCGCAGTGTTCATGCCTAGTATGTTCCTACCCTAACAATAAGGCCAAGTTCACAGAGATTTTGGGCCTTGATATTGACTCGGACACTGCGTCAGTATCAGCACCAAAAAACTTCCAAAACCGCCTCCGATTGATTTAATCTGAAATCAATGGAAGCCAGTCGCGTAAAAAATAAAAAGCAGCACGTCCTTTCTTTCCGTTCCGCCTCTGACCTCCCATCGAAATCAATGGGAGGCAGAAAATGCATTTTTCGCTGCGTTGTTTGTCTGCTGTTCTCAATGGCCGCGGGCAAAAAACGCAGCAAAAAACGCGGCAAGATAGTGTGGGCAGGTTAAAATCTGCCTCAAAATTCTTTAAAGAATTTTGAGGCAGATTTTTTCTGACTGCAAAATACTCTATGTGAACAGGGCCAGACACTTTACTCACTGCGTCAGAAGAGCTGCTGGCTCCCACTCCAGTCCTTGTTGTCAGGCCATGTCTTCCAGGCGATGTCTTCCAGGTCTAGTCCTTCACCTCCAGCCAGGATCCAGAAAATGGCAGGGATCGGAGAATGCCTGCTGCCGCTCTACAACTGGACTCCTTCCCCTCTCCTTACGCAGCTACACTCTGGAGGAGAAGGAGGAGGAGGCCCAGGTAAGTTGTGTGTGTGCGTGTCCGTCCGTGGGTGCGTGCGTCGTTCGCGGGTGTGCGCGTCGTTCGCGGGTGCACGCAGTGTTTGACGGCCCCCATGACCCGAGGGGGGGGGGGCTCCGCAGCTCACGACATTCTTTTGGTGAAGAGAACAGGCCTGTTTTTTCTACCAAAGGCAAGTCGCGGCAGTTGCCGGGCCCCCTTTCAATTAGGTTTGGCCGGGCCCCTTACAGCAGTACCCCTAATACCCCCCTGATGCCGGCCCTGCCTCCACACCATAACCACATAGTGACTGAATAATACCCCTATACTGTTACTGAATAATACTACCACACCATAACCACATAGTGACTGAATAATACCCCCATACTGTTACTGAATAATACCGCTCCGCCATAACCACATAGTGAGTATATAATACCCCCATACGGTTATTAAATAGTACCACCACACCATAACCACATAGTGACTGAATAATACCCCCATACTGTTACTGAATAATACCTCCACACCATAACCACATAATGACTGAATAATACCCCTTGTGCTGTTACTGAATAAAAAACACTATATAAAGACCAATATTACCACCATAGTGACCATATAGTGATAGATGCCGGTTATACATAGGAGCCCTGTAGACCATATAAGTGATTGCAGCACATTTATATCCAGTCATGTTTTCTCTGATTAGAGTCATTCACTTTCCCTTTTTTTCGTCTTCCGGCCCAGACCACTGTGACGGCTTATTCCAGCCACCGTTTGTCTCTGCAGAATTTGACACACGGGCATGTTAGTTTCTCGCTTTTCCAGTGTCCTCCCCATCTATACCCCATCCCCTAAACAAACTCATAATCCACAGTTCCCGATTTTTTCCAAATCTGACGTGTCACTTTATGTGGTAATAACTTGGGAAGGCTTTTACCTATCCAAGTGATTTTGAAAAAAATTTGGGCGATAAATTCAATATTTAAGTGTGGAAAAACACCAAAATTTAGAGAAAATTTGCAAAAATTAGCATTTTTCTAAATTTAAACGTATCTGCTTGTAAGACAGAAAGTAATACCACACAAAATAGTTACTATTTCATATATACAATATGTCTACTTTATGTTTGCATCATTTTTTGATCATTCTTTTATTTTTCCAGTATGTTACAAGGCTTAAAACTTTAGCAGCAATTTCTCATATTTTCAAGAAAATTGCAAAAGGCAATTTTTTCAGGGACCAGTTCAGATCTGAAATGGCTTTGAGGGACTTATACATTAGAAAGTCCCCACAAATCACCCCATTTTAAAAACTGCACCCCTCAATGTATCCAAAACAGCATTCAGAAAGTGTTTTGACCCTTTAGGCATTTCATTTTTTTTTTTTGGCCCAATTTCCTTTGTAATACAGTTATTTCTGTTAGGGTATGTTCACACGCAAACTCAAAAAGTCTGAAAATACGGAGCTGTTTTCAAGGGAAAACAGCTCCTGATTTTCAGACGTTTTTTTAAGCCACTTGCTGCGTTTTTCTCTGCGTTTTTATGGACGTTATTGGAGCTGTTTTCTATAGAGTCAATGAAAAACGGCTCCAAAAACGTACCAAAAAATGACCTGCACTTCTATTTTGCGGCTGTTTTTTACACAGCCGTTTTCAAAACGGCCGCGTAAAAAAATGGCCCATCGGAACAGAACGCCGTTTTTCCCATTGCAATCAATGGGTAGATGTTTGGAGGCGTTCTGCTTCTGATCTTTCGGCTGAAAAAAGGCCGAAAATAGCCCGTGTGAATATACCCTAACACAGAAGTTTTTGCAACTCAATATTCAGGGTATGTTCACACGCTTAACAAAAAACTTCTGAAAATACAGAGCTGTTTTCAGAGAAAACAGCCTCTGATTTTCAGGAATTTTTGAAGCTGAAAATGAAGCTTCTTTTAATTTGGAGCTTCTTTTGAGCGGTTTTTTGAAGCTTTTTTTTTAAGGCTGGGTTCACACGACCTATTTTCAGACGTAAACGAGGCGTATTATGCCTCGTTTTACGTCTGAAAATAGGGCTACAATACGTCGGCAAACATCTGCCCATTCATTTGAATGGGTTTGCCGACGTACTGTCATTTACGCGACCTGTCAAACGACGACGCGTAAATGTACTGCCTCGGCAAAGAAGTGCAGGACACTTCTTTGCCACGTAATTTGAGCTGTTCTTCATTGAACTCAATGAAGCACAGCTTAAGATTTACGAGCGTCTCAGACGGCTCGCAAAATGCGAGGAGGAGCATTTACGTGTGAAACGAGGCAGCTGTTCAATGGAAAATCAGCTCCAAAAAACGCCTCAAGAAGTGACATGCACTTCTTTTTATGGAGCCTCTTTTTACGCTCAATTTTTTTAAAACAGCAGCGTACAAAGACGGCCGGTATGAACTATATGCTGTTTTTCCCATTGATATCAATGGGCAGCTGTTTCTATGTGTCCAGCATCCGTTATTTCAGGCGTTTTTCGAGGCGTAGACGCCACGAAATACGCCTGAAAACACTGCGTGTGAACATACCCTTATTGCCAAGATTCTTCAGTTTTTAGAAATATCCCATATGTGGCCCTAGTGTGCTACTGCACTGAAATACAGGCCTCAGAAGCAAAGGAGCACCTAGTGGATTTTGGGGCCTCGTTTTTTTATTTTAGGCACCATGTCAGGTTTGAAGAGGTCTTATGGTGCCAAAACTGTAAACACCCTCCAAAAGTGACCCCATTTTGGAAACTATGCCATTTTAACCCCACAGTTTTTTTTGCTGAACGTATGTGAATTACTTTGTGAAGATGAAAATCTACTTTTTGTCTGGAAAAAAACATAGAAATTTTTAATTTTTACAAGGAATAAAGGAGAAAAAACACCCCAGCATTTGTAAAGCAATGTCTCCCGATTATGGTAATACCACATATGTGGTAATAAACTGCTGTTTGGACCCACAGCAGGGCTCAGAAGGGAAGGGGCGTCATTTTGATTTTGCTGGAATGGTTTTCGGTGCCATGTCGCATTTGCATTTCACTGGAGGGACCAAAACAGTGGAAACCCCCCAAAAGTGACCCCCTTTTGCAAACTACACCCCTCAAGGAATTTTTCTAGGGGTATAGTTAGCATTTTGACCCCATATTTTTCTTGCTGAATTTATTGGAATTAGTCTGTAAAGATGAAAATCGACTTTTTTTTCTGAAAAAACTAATACATTTAAATTTTTTACAAGGAATGAAGGAGAAAAAGCACCCCTACATTTTGTAAAGCAATTTTTCCCAATTACGGCAATATGCGATACGTAGTAATAAACTGATGTTTGGATCCACAGAAGGGCTTAGAAGGGAAAGAGCGCTATTTGGGGTTTGGAGCTCAAATTAAGGCCTTATGCACACGACCATAGCCATGGCCATAGCCACGGAGTGACAGTCGCGAGCCTTTGCGGGCTGGTCACATTATTTTCAATGAGCACGGACCACGGTCTTGTGCATAGCGCCATAGGAATGAATGGGGCCGCAATTCTCCCATGGATTTTTGGGGGAATTGCGCCCGCAAAAGCACCTTCGTGTGCATGGGGCCTTAGTTTAAATGTTTTTCGGGTGTCATGTCGCATTTGCAGAGCCACTGAGGGACCAAAACAGTGGAAACCCCCCAAAAGTAACCCCACTTAGGAAACTACACCACTTAGGCCGGATTTACATGAGCGTGTGTGTTTTGTGCGCGCAAAAAACGCTGCATTTTGCGCGCGCAAAAGGTACTTAACAGCTCTGTGTGTCAGCCACGTATGATGCGTGGCTGCGTGATTTTCGCGCAGCCGCCATCATTATGACCCTTTGTATCTTTGTAAACAGAAAAGCACGTGGCGCTTTTCTGTTTTCATTCATAAATTTTACTGCAGTTGCGCGAATCACGCGCGTCACATGGAAATGCTTCCGTGTGCTGCGCGTGATTTTTACGCACCCATTGACTTCAATGTGTGCGTAATGCGCGAACAACGCACAAATATAGGACATGTCGTGAGTTTTACGCAGCGGAGACACGCTGCGTGAAACTCACGGACTGTCTGCACGGCCCCATAGACTAACATAGGTCCGTGCGAGGCGCGTGAAAATCACGCGCATTGCACGGACGTATTACACGTTTTTTCTAAATAAGCCCTTAAGGAATCTATCTAAGGGTATAGTGAGCATTTAGACCACACAATTCTTTTGCAGAATTTATTAGAATTAGGCCGTAAAAATGAATATCAACATTATTTCCGCTAAAATTTTGATTTATTTCATTTTTAAAAGGATAAAATGGGAAAAAGCACCCCATCATTTGTTATAAATTTATTTCTATTTATTTATTAGAAATTAATCAACCCTTTCCGTACTGATCCATTTTTTGCTTTTTCTTTTTCTTTTTTTCCCTCCCCGCTTTCCAAGAGCCATAACTTTTTTTTTTGTTATTTTTCCGTCAATAGAGCGGTGCGAGGGCTTATTTCTTATGTGAGGAGTAGTAGTTTCTATTGAAACCATTCAAAGTACCATATAATATACTGGGAAACTGAAAATAAAATTCTTTGCAGGCTGAAATTGGAAAAAACTGTGACTCCTCCATTGTTTTTTGGGGTTTGTGTTTACTGCTTTCACCGTGCTGTAAAAACGACAACTTAAATTTTTTCTGTGACTCATTACAATTACGGTGATACCAAATTTATATTGTTTTTTATATTTTACTACTTTTACAAAGTAAAAACTATTTGTTAAAAAAAAAATAATTGTTTGTTTCACCACATTCCGAAAGGCATCACTTTTTTTTATTTTTGGTCGATTGAAAGGTAGGAGGGCTTATTTTTTGCGGGACAAGCTGTAATTTTTATTGGTAAAATTTTTTGGTACATACAACTTTTTGAGTACTTTTATTAAAAAATTTGGAGCGCTAAGGTGACCAAAAAACTGCGATTTAAATTCTTTCTTTTTTTTACGTCGTTCACCGTGCAAGTTAAATAATGGTATATTGTAGTAGTTTGGACTTTTACGTGTTTTGTGTATTTTGTTTATTTTTTACATTACTTTAGATAAAAAACGGGAAAAGGGCTGTTTTTTGTAATTTAAATATATATATATATATTTTTTTCACGAATAATAACTTTACTTACTTTTTTTTTTACACATTTATTAGTCCCCCCAGGGGACTTGAACCAGTGATAATTAGATTTATTACTGTATTGCAGTATATTGTCTTTTTTACAGGCTCCTGTAACAGCGCGATAGTTGTTCCTGTTCTGTTAGTCCCGAGTGTCAGCTGTAATGCACAGCTGACACCCGCAGCATATGGCATGGGCTCAGCGAGTGAGCCTGTTCCATAGATCACCCCCCGCACATTGACATTCTATTAAGTCGTGGTGCGCGAAGGGGTTAATGCACAGCGGATGGTGCGGAGTGAACATTACAATTTTCCACTGATATGCCATTTTAGTGCACTATATGTTGTGCCAAGTTTGTGCCACTGAAGACAAATATCTCATAAAATATTAAGCGGGTTCTCCTGGGTATGGCGATGCCATATCTGTGGACGTAAACTGCTGTTTGGGCACGGTGCAGGGCTGAGAATGGAGAGAGCGCCATTTGACTTTTGGAGCGCAGATTTTGCTTGGTAGTAGTTCTGTTTGGAGTTTTACTGGTATTTCAGTTTATAATGTGTTGGCATATGTAATCTGTGCGGAGTACATCAGGGTATAATAAGAGGGTATAATAATGGGGAAAATAAATAATAATGCGCAGATATGTGGCCAGTGTCGCACTGATAAATGGTGCCCAATTGTATCCGCTTTTGGAACACTCTGCATCTTGCGTCGCCATATTCTGAGAGCTTTTTTTATTTTTTCTCCAACAGAGCACTGTGAGGACTTATTTGTTGCGGGACAATCTGTAGTTTTCACTTGTACCATTTTGGGGCAGATGCGATTTTTTTATCACCTTCTATTCCATTTTTTGGCAAGCAAGGTGACCAAAAACCATTAATTCTGACAATGTTTTTATTCTTTTTTTTTACGGCGTTCACTGTGGGCTATAAATGACAATTTTACTTTATTTTGTGGGTTAATATGATTACGCCGATACCAAATATCTATAGTTTTTTTTTATGTTTTGCAGCGTTTGCGAAATAAAATCACTTTTTTATATAAAATTATTTATTTTTTCTGTCACCATATTCTGAGAGTCATAACTTTTTGTTTTGTTTTTGCAATGTTCACTGTGCGCGAAAAATAATACCATTGTTTTATAGTTGGGGTCGTTATGAACGCGGTGGTAACAAATATGTGTACTTTTTTTTAACACGTTAATTTTTTTCCTATAATAAAAGACTTATTATAGAAAAAAAAACACTTTTTGTTTTTGTAACTTTTATTTTTACACTTTTATAAAACATTTTTATCACCAATTTTTTACTTTTCTTTTTGTCCCACTAGGGGACTTGAAGCTCTAATTGCTGCTAGAATACATGACACTACTGTTAGGGATCTGCCAGGTACTACGTCTAGGTATACTCCTGGGATTAATCAATCCACACCTGAGGCCAGACCTGTTCGACTGACACCATCTCCCACCAACCAGGGTGGCAGGCTCAGGAGTGGGAGAGCCTATCGCGGCCTGGTCAGTCGGAGTTAGCCCCGCCCCCTGTCCTTTATTACCTGCCGTGTTCTCCTCCTCAGTGCTTGTAATTCTTCTGGATTCCTGGCCCCACTGCTGCTTGCTCCAGCCTGCTTCTGCCGTGCTTCTGCCTTGCTGCAGTTCCGCTTAACCTGCTTTGCTTTGCCTCTGGCTTGCTTCCTCCTCCGTGCTCACTTGGGTATACTCCACTTCATCCTGGTCCGGACTACTCATTCACCGCTCCGTTTCCTCGCGGCGTTCCGTGGGCTACTGCCCCTTCCCTCGCGTGTTCCCTGTTTGTTCTCCCGTGCACTTAGACAGCGTAGGGACCGCCGCCCAGTTGTACCCCGTCGCCTAGGGCGGGTCGTTGCAAGTAGGCAGGGACAGGGCGGTGGGTAGATTAGGGCTCACTTTCCCTTCACCTCCTTCCTGCCATTACATAATTACAAGCCCATACCTAGTCTACAATTTCTCCTACGCTGACGCTATCATGGACCCCCTTGAGACCCTGACCCAGCAGATGCAGGGCCTCTCCCTACAGGTCCAGGCCCTGGCCCAGAGGGTCAACCAGGGTGACGCTGCCTTAGTAGTTCCCCTTACCTCACCTCTAGAACCCGACCTCAAGTTACCTGACCGGTTCTCAGGGGACCGTAAGACGTTTCTCTCCTTCCGGGAGAGTTGCAGACTGTATTTCCGCCTAAAACCCCACTCCTCAGGTTCCGAGAACCAGCGGGTGGGTATCATCATATCCCGACTCCAGGAAGGGCCCCAAGAGTGGGCCTTCTCCTTGGCTCCTGACGCCCCTGAACTTTCCTCTGTTGATCGTTTTTTCTCTGCCCTCGGACTCATTTACGACGAGACTGACAGGACTGCTTTAGCCGAGAGTCAGCTGTAGACCTTACGTCAGGGTAGGAGACCGGTGGAGGAATACTGTTCTGATTTTAGAAAGTGGTGCGTAGCTTCTCGGTGGAACGATCCGGCCCTAAGGTGCCAGTTTAGGTTAGGATTATCTGACGCCCTGAAGGATCTGCTGGTTAGCTACCCCTCTTCTGACTCCCTTGACCAGGTTATGGCCCTAGCAGTACGACTTGACCGACGTCTCAGGGAACGTCAGCTTGAACGCTTCAATGTGCTCCCCTCTGACTTTTCTGCGATCCCCCCGAGGTCCCATCTCCTCGCCCCTCCACGGAGGACTCGGAGGTACCTATGCAACTCGGGGCCTCTATGTCCCCTCGACAACGTAGGGAGTTTCGCAGAAGGAATGGTCTCTGCTTCTACTGTGGGGACGACAAGCATCTTCTGAACACCTGTCCCAGGCGCAAGAATAAAAAGCCGGAAAACTTCCGCGCCTAAGTGATCATCGGGGAGGCACAGGTATTTCCCGTTAATGTGAAATGCAATAAAATTTTGCTTCCCTTTCAGGTCTCGTTTGCTGGCCGGTCTGCCACGGGCAGTGCTTTCGTGGATTCTGGCTCATCTGCTAATATCATGTCTGTGGAATTTGCTATGTCTCTAAAGATGCCATTTATTGATTTACCTTATCCTATCCCTGTAGTAAGTATCGACTCTACTCCCCTTGCTAATGGTTATTTTACTCAGCATACTCCTGTTTTTGAACTCCTGGTTGGCTCCATGCATTTGGAGCAGTGCTCTGTACTGGTGATGCAGGGATTATCGTCTGATCTGGTATTAGGTCTTCCCTGGTTGCAGTTGCATAATCCCACGTTTGATTGGAATACTGGGGATCTCACCAAATGGGGTAGTGAATGTCTTATGTCATGTCTTTCTGTTAACTCTATTTCTCCCCGGGAGGAGGTAAACACGCTTCCTGAGTTTGTTCAGGACTTCGCCGATGTGTTTTCTAAGGAGGCCTCCGAGGTGTTGCCCCCCCATAGAGATTACGATTGCGCCATCGATTTGGTGCCTGGTGCCAAGCTTCCTAAGGGTAGGATATTTAATCTTTCATGTCCTGAACGTGAAGCTATGAGGGTGTATATCCAAGAATGCTTGGCCAAGGGTTTCATTCGCCCCTCGACTTCTCCTGTAGGTGCTGGCTTCTTCTTCGTGGGGAAGAAGGATGGTGGTCTTAGGCCATGCATTGATTATCGTAACCTGAATAAGGTCACCGTAAGGAACCAGTACCCACTTCCTTTGATTCCGGATCTTTTTAATCAGGTTCAGGGAGCCCAATGGTTTTCTAAGTTCGATCTACGGGGGGCATATAACCTTATCCGCATCAAAGAGGGGGATGAGTGGAAAACTGCGTTCAACACACCCGAGGGTCATTTCGAATACCTGGTCATGCCCTTTGGGTTGTGTAATGCCCCTGCTGTCTTCCAGAATTTTATTAATGAAATCCTGAGAGATTATCTGGGTAATTTTCTTGTTGTGTACCTTGATGACATACTGGTGTTTTCCAAGGACTGGTCCTCCCACGTGGAGCATGTCAGGAAGGTGCTCCAGGTCCTTCGGGAGAATAATCTGTTTGCTAAGACTGAAAAATGTGTCTTTGGGGTACAGGAGATACCATTTTTAGGGCAAATCCTCACTCCTCATGAATTCCGCATGGACCCTGCCAAGGTTCAGGCTGTGGCGGAATGGGTCCAACCTGCCTCCCTTAAGGCGTTACAGTGTTTTTTAGGGTTCGCCAACTATTACAGGAGATTTATTGCCAACTTCTCGGTCGTCGCTAAGCCTCTTACGGACCTTACTCGCAAGGGTGCTGATGTCCTCCATTGGCCCCCTGAGGCCGTCCAGGCCTTTGAGACCCTCAAGAAGTACTTTATCTCGGCCCCCGTGCTGATTCAGCCCAACCAAGAGGAGCCATTTATTGTGGAGGTTGACGCATCCGAGGTGGGAGTGGGGGCCGTCTTGTCCCAGGGTACCAGCTCCCTCACCCATCTCCGCCCCTGTGCTTACTTCTCTAGGAAATTTTCGCCCACGGAGAGTAACCATGATATTGGCAACCGCGAACTTCTAGCCATTAAATGGGCTTTTGAAGAGTGGCGGCACTTCCTGGAGGGGGCCAGACACCAGGTAACGGTCCTTACGGATCACAAGAATCTGGTTTTCCTAGAATCGGCCCGGAGGCTTAATCCTAGACAAGCTCGGTGGGCACTATTCTTTACCAGATTAAATTTCTTGGTTACCTATAGGGCTGGGTCCAAGAATATTAAGGCTGATGCCCTGTCACGTAGTTTCATGGCCAATCCTCCTTCCGAGAAGGATCCTGCTTGTATTTTACCCCCTGGTATAATCGTTTCTGCCACGGATTCTGATTTAGCTTCTGATATCGCGGCTGATCAGGGTGCAGCTACCGGGAACGTCCCTGGGGACAAACTGTTTGTTCCCCTGCAATACCGGCTAAGGGTACTCAAGGAAAACCATGACTCCGCTCTATCTGGTCATCCTGGCATCTTGGGCACCAAACACCTCATTACCAGAAACTATTGGTGGCCTGGGTTGCCTAAAGACGTTAGGGCTTACGTCGCCGCTTGTGAGGTTTGCGCTAGGTCCAAAACCCCTAGGTCCCGACCTGCGGGCCTACTACGTTCCTTGCCCATTCCCCAGAGACCTTGGACCCATATCTCCATGGATTTTATCACCGATTTGCCTCCATCTCAGGGCAAGTCGGTGGTGTGGGTGGGAGTAGACCGCTTCAGCAAGATGTGCCACTTTGTGCCCCTTAAGAAGCTACCTAACGCCAAGACGTTAGCTTCTTTGTTTGTGAAACACATCCTGCGTCTCCATGGGGCCCCAGTCAATATCGTTTCTGACAGGGGGGTACAATTTGTTTCCTTATTTTGGAGAGCTTTTTGTAAAAAGTTGGAGATTGATCTGTCCTTCTCCTCCGCCTTCCATCCCGAAACTAATGGCCAAACGGAAAGGACTAACCAATCCCTGGAACAATATTTAAGGTGTTTCATCTCTGACTGTCAATTCGATTGGGTCTCATTCCTTCCCCTTGCTGAATTTTCCCTGAATAACCGGGTCAGTAACTCGTCAGGGGTCTCCCCGTTTTTCTGTAATTTCGGGTTTAACCCAAGGTTCTCCTCCGTTTCCCCTGGTTGTTCCAATAATCCTGAGGTAGAGGATGTTCATCGGGAACTGTGCACTGTCTGGGCCCAGGTTCAGAAGAACCTAGAGCCGTCCCAGAGCGCACAAAAGATTCAGGCGGATAGTAGACGTTCTGCTATCCCCCGGTTTGTCGTCGGGGATTTGGTCTGGTTGTCGACCAGGAACTTGCGCCTTAAGTTCCCGTCCAGGAAGTTTGCTCCCCGATTTATTGGACCTTATAAGATCATTGAAGTCCTCAACCCTGTATCCTTCCGTCTGGAGCTGCCCCCATCCTTTCGCATACATGACGTCTTCCATGCCTCCCTCCTTAAACGCTGATCCCCATCCTGGTCCCCCTCGAGGAAACCTCCTGTTCCCGTTCTCACCCCTGAGGGGGTGGAATTCGAGGTGGCCAAGATTATGGACAGTAGGATGGTCCAGGGCTCCCTCCAGTACCTGGTCCATTGGAGAGGATACGGGCCGGAGGAGAGGACTTGGGTACCTGCCCGTGATGTTCACGCTGGGGTATTGATGAGGAGGTTCCACCTTCTCTTCCCTACTAAACCGGGTCCTCTTAGTAAGGGTCCGGTGGCCCCTCATAAAAGGGGGAGTACTGTTAGGGATCTGCCAGGTACTACGTCTAGGTATACTCCTGGGATTAATCAATCCACACCTGAGGCCAGACCTGTTCGACTGACACCATCTCCCACCAACCAGGGTGGCAGGCTCAGGAGTGGGAGAGCCTATCGCGGCCTGGTCAGTCAGAGTTAGCTCCGCCCCCTGTCCTTTATTACCTGCCGTGTTCTCCTCCTCAGTGCTTGTAATTCTTCTGGATTCCTGGCCCCACTGCTGCTTGCTCCAGCCTGCTTCTGCCGTGCTTCTGCCTTGCTGCAGTTCCGCTTAACCTGCTTTGCTTTGCCTCTGGCTTGCTTCCTCCTCCGTGCTCACTTGGGTATACTCCACTTCATCCTGGTCCGGACTACTCATTCACCGCTCCGTTTCCTCGCGGCGTTCCGTGGGCTACTGCCCCTTCCCTTGCGTGTTCCCTGTTTGTTCTCCCGTGCACTTAGACAGCGTAGGGACCGCCGCCCAGTTGTACCCCGTCGCCTAGGGCGGGTCGTTGCAAGTAGGCAGGGACAGGGCGGTGGGTAGATTAGGGCTCACTTTCCCTTCACCTCCTTCCTGCCATTACAACTACCTAGGTAGTGTAATGTATTCTAACTGTCATTGAGATGTGACAGTGACTGACAGGAAGCCTGAGCCAGGCTTCCATACATGGCAGCCCGGAGGCCATTGTCTGGCCTCTGGTTGCCATGGCAATCATCGGAAGCCCCCGCGATTTCATGTGGGGTGCTGCCGATCTGCCCTAAACTCCTTAAATGCGGCGATCGCAATCAACCGATACATCTAAGGTGTTAATTGTCAAAATCAGCGGCGATGGGATGCTGATTGGCAACAGGGAATGCAGGGCAGACACCCTGCACATTTAACCGCTGTTGCAGTGTAGCGCCGCGCGGAAGGTATCTGTCAAATTCTAGACGTAACTGCACGTCAAGGTGCACAAAGTTACTGCTCACCTTGACGTGTAGTTACATCAAGGTATGGGAAGGGGTTAATAATGGTTCCTTATTGCTCCACACAATAAAAGTGCCCCATCAGTAACCATACCCCCTTTGTGCCCTCACAAATTAATAATGCCCCCTTTGTACCCCCCATAGAAAGTGCCAATGTAGATAGTGCCACACACAGACCCCTTGTAGATAATGCCACATACCACCTCTTGTAGATAGTAAGACACACCCCCTCTTGTAGATAATGCCACAGAGCCCCCTTGTAGATAATGCCACACACCCCCTCTTGTAGATAGTGCCACACAGCCCACTTGTAGATAGTGCCACACAGCCCCCCTTGTACATAGTGCCACACAGCCCCCGTTGTAGATAGTACCACACAGCCCACTTGTAGATAGTGCCACACAGTTCTCCTTGTACATAGTGCCACACAGCCCCCTTTTACATAGTGCCGCACAGCCCCCTTGTACCTAGTGCCACACAGCCCCCTTTGTACATAGTGCCACACAGCCCCCATTGAACATAGTGCTACACAGCCCGCTATGTAGATGGTGCCACACAGCCCCACAAACCCAAAAAATTTTACTCATCCAAACCTGTTTCCGCAACAGATGGAGCTGCTCCACATCCCGTGATGCCAAGATGGGACCATTGCGTAGGCCAGCGTGATCCAGTGACGTCATCATGCCGGCCTGCGCAGGGATTGTGTCCCAGTGTCTTATAGGCAGCAGGCCTAACGTGGCCTGTAGCCTATAGTGTTTAATTGTGTCTGCGTCCTGAGGATGCAGATATGATTAAATGGGGCAGCATCTAGTATCGGGGCCACCTCCGGTGCTAGTGACACCAATGGGCATGAGGGGGCCCGTGCTGCCCGGCCTATATTGGAGCTGCCATAGAGAATGAATGGAGCAGCAGTGCGCATGAGCGAACCTGCTGCTCGGTTCAAATGAGGGGCATGGGACACCCATTCTCGTAAACGGTGGGTGCCCCAGCTGTCGGATACACACCGATCAGCAAGTCACCCCCTACCCTACAGATAGGGGGCAACTTGTTGTACCCGGAATACCCCTTCAACAGTCTTATTCATTCTTGGTCCCATGTTATAGAGACCTTTAGCATACTCTTGTCTAGGTGCCTACAGCATCTTACTGCTAGCCAATCCTATCACTGCTCAAGAATCAGAATGAGAAACTCTATTAACTATCACATTCTTAGCGGCTGTTGGAGTCATGCTATGGAGACAGCTAATATTCGGGTTATTGCCTAAAGAGGACCTGTCATATAAGTTTAACTGGTTTACTGACATGAATAGCGCTGTTTCCCTGATTCAAGAACTATTTCTTTCTTTCCTGGATCACCCTGTTCTAGAGATATGGCTCATTGTTGTGTTGGCTCATTCTATACTAATTTGCTGTAGTTAGCCAACAGGGTGTGAACTACACTGTAGCTGCCCCACGCTGATTGGTTAGCATCAGAGGCATAAAAGCTGGCTCCACCCCGTTGGCTAACTACAGCAAATAAGTATATAGGGAGCCAACTCAACAGTGTGCCATATCTCTGGCATGGGGGGTTAAAGATAAAAAACAAAAAGCCACAGTGCTGGAATCATGGAGACAGCGCTATTCAGGTCAGTTAACCAGTTCAACTTATTTGATCTAACGACAGTTCCTCTTTAAAGTCCGGCTTCTGAAACCCTCAGCAATCAGCTATCCCTTCGGAATTTCCCCTGTAGCAACTGTCCATGTTATACAAATACAGCATGAGTTTGCCAGAGCAGAAATGCCTTCTATGGCGTCCATATGCCATAGAACTAGAAAATGCAGAAATACCTTTGGCTACAACTAAATTTGTAATGGCTGACTGATGTAATTTAGAAATGGGGGTCATGATTTTCAAAAACTTACAAGACTAAATAAAGTATGTGCATTTTGGGACCCTTTTTCCATATTTATAAGGAGTCATAAACTTACATCAGGATTACAAGTCATTCAGTGTGTGACCTACGGACCAGTGCTATCTCCAGTAATCAATACTACTAAATAATGAAGTAACATATTCTAATATTATGTTGTACACATGCATATTTTCTCACATATTCCAATGATATATGATATGTGGACATACAGAGTAAAACATACAAAAGTTTACTTAAATACTTCAAATTTTAACATTTTAATGACCTTTTGTAATATTTCCGCAAATTCCTTTAAACGCTGTAGAACCAGTTATTGGTTAACACTTTTTGTGTGAGAATGTGAACAACATCACAGAAATTTTCCAGTGTTAGTGTATCGATCACATGTCAATTCCGCATACGTCAGAAATGTGACTACATTGAGCACTGTATTTTGCTGTGTCATTGTGGTGCTGGTATAATTGCTTAGACGCTGAAGTTGGAAGCATGTTTGCGTTTGCATTGCTCAGGTATTGTTTTGACTGTATATTACACAATTCTCAATGGGATACATATGGGTGATAGGAGACTAAGGCCTCATGCACACGACCGTATTTTTTCCCACCCGTAAATACTGGCGTAAATACGTGTCCGGTGTCACACGTATTCGACCCGTTTTGCACCAGTATTTACGGACCCGTGCCCGTAAATATGGGTCCGGTGTCACCCGTATTCCACCCGTATTTACGGGCACGTTTTTGGCGGCAAAATAGCACTGCACTAATCGGCAGCCCCTTCTCTCTATCAGTGCAGGATAGAGAGAAGGGACAGCCCTTTCTGTAATAAAAGTTAAAGAAATTCATACTTACCCGGCCGTTGTCTTGGTGACGCGTCTCTCTCTTCACATCCAGCCCGACATCCCTGGATGACGCGGCAGTCCATGTGACCGCTGCAGCCTGTGATTGACCTGTGATTGGCTGCAGCGGTCACATGGGCTGAAACGTCATCCAGGGACGGCCAGGACATCGGGCCGGATATCGAGAGGGACGCGTCACCAAGGCAACGGCCGGGAGACTGGACTGGAGGAAGCAGGAAGTTCTCGGTAAGTATGAACGTCTTTTATTTTTATTTTTTACAGGTTGCTCTTTATTCTGATCGGTAGTCACTGTCCAGGGTGCTGAAAGAGTTACTGCCGATCAGTTAACTCTTTCAGCTCCCTGGACAGTGACTATTTACTGACGTCGCTTAGCAACGCTGCCGTAATGACGGGTGCACACATGTAGCCACCCGTCATTACGGGAGCTCCATAGACTTCTATGGACCGTCCTGCCGTTATTACGGCCTGAAATAGGACATGTTCTATATTTTTTAACGGCACGGGCACCTTCCCGTAAGAAAACGGGAAGGTACCCGTGGCCAATAGAAGTCTATGAGCCCGTTATCATGGGTCGTAATTACGACCCGTAATAACGGGAGTTTTTACGGTCGTGTGCATGAGGCCTAAGATTGTGGGTTTTAAATTCAATATAATTGGCTTCTGAAAAAGAACTGGTGGACTTAGGTACATAGGGCCCATAAGGGGAATTAAGGGCTTAATTAGACGAACGTGTAATACGTCCGTGCAACACGCGTGATCTTCACGCTCCTCGCACGGACCTATGTTAGTCTATGGGGCCGTGGAGACTGTCCGTGAGTTTGATGCAGCGTGTGTGCGCTGCGTAAAACTCACGACTTGTCCTATATTTGTGCGTTGTTCATGCATCACGCACCCATTGAAGTCAATGGGTGCGTGAAAATCACGCGCAGCACACGGAAGCACTTCTGTGTGACGCACGTGATTCATGCAACAGCATTAAAACCTATGAATGAACATACATACAGAGTGTCATTATTATGAAAATCACGCAGCCACACATCATACGTGGCTGACACACAGAGCTGTTAAGTACCTTTTGCGCGCGCAAAACGCACGCTCGTGTAAATCCGGCCTAATTCTGAGGGCCCACCGTCCATTTATACAAAAACAATAAAGGTTCAGTTTTGAACCGTCATTAGCATAACTCAAGGTGTGTGTGTGTGTGTGCGCGTGCGTGCGTGTGTGTGTACACATATCCATGTCCATGAAACACCTACCTTAGAGAGGCCTGCATGCACCCCGGTTTGTGAGTACAGTTCATGATGGTATTATTTGTTTGTAGAGCAGTATTATTTATATGCGTTGGATTAGTTATATATACAGTAAATGGCAACATTATTTATTCATACAGTATATGGTGCTGATAGATGTATTCAAAGCACTTTTAGGGTACGTAGCGTAATCACTGCAGATTTTCCACAACAGATTTCACTGTGAAAAATCTGCAGAATAACGGTAAATTCACGCAGGGCGGATACGCGGCGTAAAGGTACACAGCGTATCCACCCTGGCGGCTGCAGGGAATACCAGCAGAAATTGTGGTGCCGTTTTTTGGCTGGAACGTCCGCTGCGGAAAACAGCAGTGAAAAAACAAACAAAACACCCATACATACCCACTGACGTCCTGCAGACCGGCCTCCTGGGATGAAGTTTCTTTCCATGTGACCGCAGCCAGTCACATGGGTTGAGACATCATCCCAGGAGGCCTGCCTGGACAAAGAAGCACGGAATTCTGGGTAAGTATAAGATTGTTTTTTTTTTCTGAGTTGCGATTTATTCTGCCGCAAAAATCTCAACATCTGCTATTTGTTAAGGGTTGAACCTCAACATTGAGTTCAATGGGGAAAACCCGCAACAAAAAAGCAATGACAAATACAATTGAGATGCTGCGGATGGAAAAACCACACTGCAGTTAAATTTTTGAACGCTTTTTCTGCTTATCATTTACGCAGCGTGTGGATGAGATTGGTTCAAATCTTAACCACCCCTATACTACTGTATTTATCCGCAGTATTTACTCTACGTGTGATCCGGCCTAATACAGTAGCAGCAAAGTGGATGAGATTTGAACAAATCTCATCCACACGCTGCGTAAAAAATACGAAGAAAAAACTTGACATGCATCGCGTTTTTTGAATCTGCAGGATGTCAAGTTATGCTTCGGAATCGCTGCTTTTCCCCATGTAAATTATTTGGGAGGTTAAACCCGCAACAAATAGCAGATTTCTATGCCTCTGTGTCCAGCCTGGCCTCCAGGGATGACGTTTTATCCCATGTGACTGCTGCGGTCCATCACAGGCTGCAACGGTCACAAGTGTTGAAACGGTCACATGGGATGAAACGTCATCCCTGGAGGCTGGGCTGCAGGACATCAGAGAGACGCGTCTCTATGCCTATGGGTCAGTATAGGCCTTTGTTTTACCTGCTGTTTTCCGCAGCGGATATCCCCGGCCGAAAAACTGCACCACAATTTGGTGCGGTTCTTCATCCGGAATTCCCTGCGAAGACCAGGGCAGGTATGCTGTGTACGTCTACGCGGCATATCCGCCCTGTGTGAACATAGTCTTATAGGGGCCAATGATCGGTTGAACGAGTGCACGTATGAAGGTTCGTTCCTGATCATTGCCCTGTGTAAACAGGGTAAAAAATCAGCCTATCAACGAGCAAACGCTTTTTCATCGGCTGCTTGCATCTTTAATGCGTCCTAAATAATGGTCTTTAGTCGGCAACACCTCTCTCTGTGTAAACAGAGATGTACTGCCGACATGATGCAAATGTATAGGGACGAACGATCGTAGGGTCCGGGTGGCAGAAGGTGGAAAACCCCTTTAACTTTTATTAACAGTTTTGGGGGAATTAAAAAAAAACACATTCCGGCACTGTTTTTTGCAATTTAAATTACGATTACGGCAATACAAAATATGTGTCTTTTTTTGTGTTTTATTACATAAAAATAGGTTTTATGTCACAATATTCTAAGAGTCATAACTTTTTGATATTTATGTTAATGGGTACATATGAGGGCTTGTTTTTCACGGGACGAGTCCTCTTTTTAAGTGTCGATACGTCATTGATGCAGCTAATCACAGGCTGTAGTGGTCACTTGTGACGACCATCATCACTGGAGGCCGGGTGTACAGAGATCGTCGGGGATCAGGCAAGTGTCGCCAGGGGAGGGTATAGTGTTTTGTTTTTTTAAGACACTTGACGCCACGAAATCCGCAACAAAATCTGCACGATTTGGTGCAGATTTACCTTTACGGATTAACCTGCAGGTGTCAGCGGATTAGCTGTGGTAGTTTTCCGCAGCAAATCCTCTATGTGTGGACACTGCGAAAATTCAACATGGTTCTAGCAAGAGAATTTCCGCACGTCTTTTCTGCAGGTTTTTTTCCGCAGCGTGTTGATAAGATTGATTTGCTGCTACTGTAACACGCTGCAGAATTTCCGCACTGGAGAAACGGGTGGATTTTCCGCTGTGTTTATGCTGTGTGTGGATGTACTCTAAGGGTATGGTCACACGGTAACGCCAAATACGTCTAAAATTCCGGAGCTGTTTTCAGGTGAAAACAGCTCCTGAATTTCAGACATTTTTACAAGTGCACGCGTATTTCGTGGCATCTTTTACGGACGTAATTGGAGCTGTTCTTCATTGGAGTCAATGAAAAATGGCTCCAATTACGTCCCAAGAAGTGTCCTGCACTTCTTTGACGCGGCCGTAATTTTACGCGCCGTCTTTTGACAGCGACGCGTAAAATTACAGCTCGTCTGCACAGAACATTGTAAGACCCATTGCAAGCAATGGGCAGATGTTTGCCGACGTATTCGAGCCATCTTTTCAGGCGTAATTTGAGGCGTAAAACGCCTCCTTTACGTCTGAAAAGAGGTCGTGTGCACATATCCTTAGGCCACGTTCACAAGTGGCAGAATTTTTCTGCTGCAAATGTTGGTGCAGATTTGGGGGCAATTACGCAACGAATGTGCACCAACATTTGCATATTTGACAGGTAATTCAGACGTTGCGGATATCACAGCGAACTTGCCACAGATTTCAGTTTTTGCATTGCAAAGGCTGAAATCCGCAAGGAAGTTCAGCTGCTTCTCCGCAACATAATGTGCATGCTGCGGAGGGGAAATTCTGCACCGGAGCCTAATTTCCGCACAGTTATTTTCTGCAACGTCTGAACTAAGTTTCCTAAAAATGTATAGAAACAAATGTAAAAACATCTGCTGCAGAATTCCACTGCGGACTGTCCACAGCGGAGTTCAACAGCAATTCCGCCAGGTATGAACGTGGCCTTAGGCTGGGTTCACACGACCTATTTTCAGACGTAACGGAGGCGTTTTACGCCTTGAATTACGTCTGAAATACGGCTCCAATACGTCAGCAAACCTCTGCCCATTACTTTCAATGGGCTTTACGATGTACTGTGCCGACGACCTGTCATTTTATGCGTCGCTGTCAAAAGACGGAGCGTAAAATTACAGCCTCGTCAAAAGAAGTGCAGGACACTTCTTGGGACGTAATTGGAGCCGTTTTTCATTGATTCCAATGAAAACCAGCTCCAATTACGTCCGTAAAAGACGCCCCGCAAAACGCGTGCACTTGTCAAAACGTCTGAAGTTCAGTTGTTTTCGCCTGAAAACAGCTCCGTAATTTCAGACGTAATTGGCGTTGCCGTGTGAACATACCTTTATAGTTCAGGGGCAGTGATGGGAATCTCATACAAGCTCTGAAGAGCTGTGAGCTATAGAGTGTTGTAACCTCTTAGATTTAGAATTTGGTGATGGTCTGATCTCAATTATATTTCAGAATTTTAAATACCTGCAATATATCATATGACATGCTTACCTGGCAAGAGTGCTTCTGTGTAATCATTTATTACACTTTCTTTCCACTTTCATTTGATTAAATCTATAAGGTTACATCCACACATAGCGGATTTGCTGTGGAAAATGTCCGCAATAAATCATCTGACAGCTGTGGGAAAATCCACAGCGGCATATTTCCCTTAGGCCTCATGCACACGACCGTAGCCATGGCCGCGGCCATTATTTTCAATGAGCCCGGACCACAGAACACGGCCGTAATAAGACATGCCCGTTCTTTCTGCGGTGCAGGCTCCTAGGCCATGCACAGACCGTGGAAACCACGGTTGTGTGCATTGCTCAATAGGGATGAATGGGGCCGCAATTCTTCAGTGGATTTTCAGGGGAATTGTGGCCGCAAAAGCACGTTCGTGTGCATGAGGCCTTAGGCTAAGTTCCCACAGTGCAGATTTTTCCTGCGTTTTGTAAGCCAAAACCAGATTTGGATCAAGGAGAGCAGACCTATAAGGCCTTTCTTTATATTTTTCTTCTGTTTAGGTTCCGTTCCTGGTTTTGACTTAAAAAATACATGCAAAAATCTGCAACAAATCTGCACTGTGGGAACCCAGCCTTATTTTAAACTTATTTTAAACTACTCTCTATTACTTCAAATTTGTATTACTCATCAAATCCTACGTCTTCCGATTTCTTGCGTCTCTTGGTTCTGGTCGCTAGTGGGTTCTTAACATGTTTTTGGTTTTACCTGGATCGCAATAATAAGGATATGTCATCTAATTAACTGACCAGGTAACATAATACAGCACATACTCCTAGGCACTATAGACAGGTAACCCCTCCCCAAGCTCCAAACCTGCATGATTTATAAGACTGCTTTTCATGCTGTAGAATAGCAGTGATAACCTGATCTTGTATATTTGTGACCAGTCCAACTCGGTAAAAGACAAGGTAAGAATATCGTCCCTTTCCGCTTTTCTACCTTAATGGAACCTTTTAAATTTGCATCTAGTTAAGAATATAGTTGACAACAGAAACAAAATGATATAATAATAGCTGCAAAAGCCACATATTAGCTGCTAATAATTCAGTCATCTGCATATTTATGGTTAGGGGACTTCTGGAGAGTTCAGTAGGGACAGCGGATTAGCAATATGTCCCTATAGTTATTGTTTTTTAATGCAGTATTGCAATATATTGGCGGTTACATGAAGATATGAAGTATATATTTTATTGACAGCAAATATTTGACATTGTGTGGTCAGTAAGCAAATGTCTGAATGGCCCCATTGAATTGCATAGGTCCGTGTGACGTCCGTTGTTTTAACGCGCATAACACGGACGTGAAATACGCTCGTGTGAATAAGGCCTTAGTCATGCAAAGCTCTTTTTTGTTTTATTTTACCTTGTATTTTACTAGATAGTTTGCATCTTAATGCTCTGCAAAGTAGTATGACTAGAGTTTTCTGGTTTCATGATGTATTTAAAAGTAAATCTCTTCAGTATATTTGGGACAATTTTAATATACTAGGGAATTGTATTTTTAGCGATTTCCCTCATATTCCTCTGTAAGAGTGGGAGTGGTTCTTTAAGGTCATGTTCAGACATGGTGGAATTCCTGTTGATTCTGCTGCGGACAGTCCACAGTGGAAATCTGCAGCAGCCTTTTTTTCCCATTGGTTTCTATAGCATATTAGGTAACTTTGTTCAGACGTTGCGGAATTTAGGCTGCGGTGCAGAATTTCCCCTCCGCAGCATGCACAGTCTGTTGCATAGAATCAGCAGATTTTCACTGCAGATATCCGAGTTGGGAAAACTGAAATCTGTGGCAACTCTGCTGTGATATCCGCAACGTCTGAATTATCTGCCAAGAATGCAAATGTTGGTGCAGATTCATTGCGTAATTGGCACGAATTTGCAGCAACATTTGTAGCGGAAAATTTTTGCCTCGTCTGAACGTGCCCTTAGGGTGCACTCAAAAGTGACGTACTTGAATATATTTCCGCAGCATAAACATAAATGTATGCCTATGGGAAAAATATTCTGCAACGCAAGAACTAGAGAAATCTGTCTCGTTGCAGAATATTCTTCCCCTAGGCATACAGTGTCGTTTTCTGCAGCGTATTTGTATGCTGCAGAAATACAATACAATTATGCCTGTGAGCGCACTCTTAGGGTATGTTCACACAACTTATTTTCAGCCATTTGTCGGGCCGTAAACACCCCAAAATACGGCGGAAAAAATGGAGGCTGAAAGGCTCCAAACATCTGCCCATTGATTAATGGAAAAAATGGTGTTTTGTTCTGACGGGGCGTTTTTTTTTTTACGTGACTGTTTGTAAAAACGTTGCGTAAAAAAGAAGTGCATGTCACTTCTTGAGCCGTTTTTGGAGCTGTTTTTCATTGGGTCAATAGAAAAACAGCTCCAAAAACAGCCTTAAAAAAACGCATCAAACGCTTGATGCTTAGAAAACAGCTGAAAATCAGAGGCAATTTTCCATTGAAAACCGCTCCGTATTTTAAAGCTGTTTTTTTATTTAGCGTGTGAACATACCCTTAGGCCTTATTCATATGAGTGTATTTCACGTCCGTGTTACGCTCGTTAAAAAAACGTCCGTCACACGGACCTATGCAATTCAATGGGGCTATTCAGACATTCAGTGTTTTTCACGCAACAGTTGCTAAAGAAAAACACCTCCTTCAGTTGTTTTTGCTGACGTAAAAAACACGTGATGTACGGGTGACATACGCGTGTAAAAAACGCAGACGCGCACCGTATACAGATGCCACGCGGAACAGCAATGCAGGAAAAACGCTGCATTTTTTACGCACGCAAAATGGACACGTTCGTGTGAATAAGGTCTCTCCTCCACCCTCCGTTCCTCATGTACAGCATTGTATCCATTTGAATGTCCCCCCTTCTTTCACACCTATCCCTAGCGTTTTTATTTATAACACATTTTCCTCATCCTCTCTCTTTTTTTCTTTTAAAATGCCTTTATAAAGTTAAAAATTTACATTTAAAAACGTAGAGGTCCTAAGCAAAGTCCCTTTCTTTTTGTTCAGAAGTTTATGGATTCATGTATTACTGAATTGTTTTATATGCAATTCCCTCATATGCTTTTATTAGCGTGAGTATCAGAATGCCAGAGAAATACAGAGCTGAAGGCACAACACAAAGACCTACCAATTTTTGTGAAAAAGAATACTTATCGGACAAAGTCCAACTTCTAGTAAAACTGGTTTTAAGTAAAACAAAACACCCACTATTGTGCAGCTTTTCTCATATCCCCTTTTAAGACCAACACCTTCATATGCCTGAATGTCCACAGCAAAAATGGCACCTTTTGGAATGACTCTAACGCTGGGTTCACACACCCTATTTACGGACGTAATTTGGGCGTTTTAACCTCGCATTATGTCCGAAAATACGGCTCCAATGCGCCGGCAAACATCTGCCCATTCATTTGAATGGGCTTTACGATGTTCTGTGCAGACGGTCATTTTTTTACGCGCCGCTGTCAAGAGACGGCATGTAAAAAAGACGCCCGCGTCAAAGAAGTGCCTGTCACTTCTTGGGACGTAATTGGAGCCGTTTTCCATTGGCACCATAGAAAAACAGCTCCAATTACGTCCGTAATGGACGCAGCGAAAAACGCCGACAACATGCCATTACGTCTGAAATTCAGGAGCTGTTTTCTCCTGAAAACAGCTCCGTGATTTCAGCCGTAATGGACGCTGCCGTGTGAACATACCCTTAGGCTGGATTCACACGAGCACATTACGTCCGTAATGGACGGAACGTATTTCAGCCGGAAGTCCCGGACCGAACACACTGCAGGGAGCCGGGCTCCTAGCATCATAGTTATGTACGATGCTAGGAGTCCCTGCCTCTCCGTGGAACTACTGTCCCTTACTGAAAACATGATTACAGTATGGGTCAGTTGTCCTGCAGCGAGGCAGGGACTCCTAGCATCGTACATAACTATGATGCTAGGAGCCCGGCTCCCTGCAGTGTGTTCGGTCCTGGATTAGCGGCCGAAATACGTTCCGTCCATTACGGACGTAACATGGTCGTGTGAATCCAGCCTTACGGTGCACACTGCTTTTATATTATACTTTTGCCAAATCATTATTATTATTATTTTATGGCAAAGATGGGACATTAATAGAGTATCAAAATAGAACCAGTATATTTACAAAAATTTATAGGAGAAAATTTGAAAAAAAAATTCAAATTTCCTTATTTTTTCCTTTTGTAATTTAATTCCCTCACTCTCCGGTGTATAATGATACCAGATATGTGTACTGTCTTTGCCCGACCTACATCATCGCTTTTCATGGCCGAAAACACAAGTCTCTCTTTTTTTTCTAGCACGCCCCCTGCCTTTAGCTGGTACGTGGGGTCTATAAATGGATGCAAATTCACGTCTAATAAACATAGAGAGTGTCCTAGTTTTCAATGAAGCCTGACAACGTGATAGTCAAATGCTTACCCATATTCAGTGGTGTAGTGGTATGACCCAGTAGATAAAGTGGTGCCCCAACACGCGTTTCGCATATCGCTTCTTCAGAAGAAGCGATACGCGAAACGCGAGTTGGGGCACCACTGGGGCACCACTTTATCTACTGGGTCATACCACTACACCACTGAATATGGGTAAGCATTTGACTATCACGTTGTCAGGCTTCATTGAAAACTAGGACACTCTCTATGTTTATTAGACGTGAATTGTGACTATCTTACACTCACTTTCTCTTTTCCTTTCTGTCCTGACATATGCCCACCTACATGAGTATGTTTCTAGGAGTAATCTCTTTATATCCTACATCACTTGTATTGAACCTCTATCTATGTCATGCATTACCTGTATCAAATTCTTATTAAATGTATTTCCACTTTTGATCTAGTTAAATATTGCATTTTAGATTCCTATGTGTTGATCAATAAAGATTTTGTACTTTCTTAAACATTTGGATACTTTGGACTCTTTTTTTTTTTTTTCCCTCTAGTTTATATATTATTGTTTGGAGTCCGTATCTCCGAAATATTGTGGGTGGTTGAGACTCTATATCCCACCCTTATACTGTTGTGTCCTGTGAGACTTCTTTTGTTTAACTAAACATTCTGGAATATATATATACATACATAATGGTAAATATATAAACATACTGTATAGACACACACACACACACGCGCGCGCGCGCAAATGAATGTTATGTGCAGTCCAATGTAACATCACAGATAACACACTCTAATAACTACATGTGTCTTTGGGGGCATAAACACACACAGAGAGGTGTATATGTGTGTGTATATATATATATATATGTGTATATATATATATATATATATATATTTACACACATACTGGAACACAGACACATACAAACACAGACACATACAAACACATAGGCACTTACCATTTGCCCTTGCTGACAGGCTTACAGGTTTCTTGCAGGATAGGCTGTGGACCGGGCATCCTCCTCTTCTCTGCCCCGACTATTGTTTCGTCCCTGTGTGTAACTTCGAGCAGAGGACAGAGCAGAGGCAGAGCCCAGTGGCGCCCCTACATGCAGAGGCACTCGCACAGGTCGCACACCCCTAAGGCCGGCCCTGTATGTACACCACAATTGTAGAAACTAACCCTTATAAAGCTACATCTACTGAAAAATAAAAAAGTTATGGCCCTCGACACGCAGTGATGAGAAATAAAAAAACACTGTGACCTCAAGAGCTACACTTTTGTAGAGTCGTAAGAGGCACAACCCCATAAGAAACACATAACTGGAAATATGCTTTTAACAGAATAAAGATATTTAGATGTCTTAATATTTTTCCAAGCAGAAAAGTAACTTTGAATGTTTTTTCTATTCCAGATGAATCCTTTGTTCTTGTACACTGTGGTCGCACTTGTTGTTCTGTTCCCTCTCCAAGTTACTGCTTATGCCAATGGTAAAGTTCAAGATGCCTGTGTGGGCATGTTGCCTAACCATGGTTTCACAGCTCAGAGCAGTAATGCCCCTTATACTCTCACCATATCAAAAAACAGTTACCTGGCGGGAGAGAAAATCACAGGTACCCATGTTACTTATTAATTGATGTGCATAACTACTGATGACTGAAAACCGTGTATTTACATGAGCGTTTTTTTTCTTGCTGTTTTTGTCACGCTGCTTGCCGTGATTTTAGTAATCGCGTAAAAACTGCATATTTTTTACAAAAATTGCTTGGTTTTACCCAATTACAAAAATCCTGAATAGAAATGCAGTGGAAATTTGACAAAAGTAATATAAATACAGGAAACTTGGTACATTATACACTATGTGTTCAAGTATTTGATCCCGTTAACATCACACAATTCTTCTATTATTTAACAGTCACACTGAAAAATACTTCAGAAGAGTACCCTATAGAAGGTTTTTTAATCCAAGCCCGCCAACCAAACAGTAACTCTCCTCTGGGCTCATTCCAAATCAGTGGCTCAGATATACAGACCCTAACTTGCACCACTGCTGCGGTGAGTTATGCGTATATTACGGTACATAGCAACTTTGAACATGACAGGACCTTAAAAAAAATAATTTAAAAACTTTATTGAGTTGTATAAGACAAGTGAGTTTTTGCCATGGGATTAATGCACTTTGCGATCTCAGGATAGTGAATATGTGATATACTAGTGGAGTTTTTGTGATTGCATAATCGGGGTGGCATGAAACAGCATGTACACATACGATTTTAAATATGATATTTTTACCATATAGAAAAAGCAGGGCAAATTAAGTCACCATGTTTTCCATCTCGAATTTAGGCTGATTTGCCAGTCCGTTGCCTATAAATTCTGGAAGACACCTCTTTTTTACAGTTGAACTCCAGTAATAATGTCTGTATAACGGCCACATTACAATGATCTCCCGTGGTTTACAGAACTAAACTTGTATCACTGTAGGGTTCACTGGTGATCTGAGCTTGGGCCAGTAAAATCATGGGAGGTCCATGTATTGCAGCATTTATACTGTTGATAAAATGTGGCCACACTGGCCATATAATGGACGTCTGAAACATGTAATAGTCTGATTTCTAGTTTAATACTTAGGTATTTTATTAGTTTAAGATTCGATTAACCTACCATACGTAACATATCGATTACAGAGTGCAGTGAGTCACACATCTGACAGTACCAAAACTAATGTGGTGGCGACCTGGATTGCGCCAAGCACCAACATCTCAAACATCCAGCTCAGGTAATAGGGTAAAATGGGCATTTTGCACCACAACTAGACTAATGAATGTACTCAAATATGCATTTCTATGACCCCTATATTTACTTCTTTATAGGGCCACAGTTGTGCGTAATGTATCTATTTTTTGGACAAATATAGTTGGACCAAATCTTACATTCGCTGGCTCTGGTGGATCCCACATAACGGTAAGCAGATTTAAGGACTTTTTCACTGCTTAAGGGTATAGGCCCACATTCCCGTCTGCAGTAAGGGTGCATATATGTGTGCCAGTATTTTAGTCATTTTGTAATTTTTCTTTATTACCTATAAAATGATCTTAAAATCGCTATCAGAAAATATCTAATATTGATGAATTCTAGCCAAAACAACTTAACAAATCTAGGATTTGCAGGGTGTGCTTCACCTACACATTGCCAAGATGAAAAGTGACTGAAATTATTTAGAAAGTGGTGAAGATTTACCACGCAAAATGCGCCACAATTTAGACACATATTGCACAAAAAAACTGGCATACATGGCGTGCGCCAATTTTTTAAAATGTTTTCAACAATTTTTGCATCTTCCTCGACCGTTTTGAAAAGTGTTCAGAAAAAGGGGTGTGGCTAAGGGGAGTTGTAAAGTGCGCCATATTTATTAATGGTGCGCCATATTTTGGGTCTCAAATATTGATGTAAAATACACGATCCATGATGTAGTGTAGGAAGAGAAAAGTGTCTAACATGTTTAGCAAGATGCGCCAAATTCACCATACAGTGTGTGCCACTGCGATATATTTGGTGCAGTTTGTGTTTGTATGGTCTGGTTATACACTCCCTTAATGTTTTGTTTGTAAAAAAAAATTGTACTACAAGATTGTGCCCCTTTTTCCAAAAAACTATGTTTATGTTAAGAAAAGTGGCAGGTGACTAAACATGCATTAAGCCCCAGTGCCTAGGGCAGCATAATATGTAAATACAACCCTGAGCATATATCTCCCACTGTCTCCCATTGTAAAAAACTGTATACCATATGGTATACATTTTTTACAGGATAGTCGACAATGCTTTTCACTTACAGTAAAAAAATATATGCCGACACGACACTCTTTTGGCATATGTTTTGCTATTATAGTCTATGGGTACGTTGGCGTTTAAGTCAAGAAGTGCTCCTATTGTATATGTTGAACGTTTGTCATGTAAACAAAGCCTAATAGAGATTTCAGAGATTTTATATTTTTTTTCTGTTTGTTTAAGGCAGGCACCAAAGCCATGTTTTCAAGACTGTCAGTCAGTGGATTCCAATTGGCTTTTTATTAATTCTAATGTCAATTTGTCATAAGTTTTTTTTTAATCGCCTTAGATCAGTTGCAGAGCAAAAATAAATTCCAACCAAAATATTGTAATTGTGAGTCAGGCCGACATACAAAAGTGTGTGTGTGTGTGTACAACTCAGCCATAACATTAAAACCATCTGCCTAATATTGTGTAGTTCCCCTTCCTGTTGCCAAATGCAGCTCTGACCTCTCAAGTCGTGTAATTCTCGATGGAATTAACATCTGGGAAATTTGAAGGACAAGTCATCACTTTGAACTCTTTGTCATGTTCCTCAAACCAATCCTGAGCAGTTTTTGCAGTGTCGCAGGGCACATGATTCTGCTAAAAGAGGCCACTGCCATTAGGGAATACCGTTGCCATGCATGAGTTTACTTGGTCTACAACAATGTTTAGGTAGGTGGTATGTGTCAAAGTAACATCCACATGAATGTCAGGACCCAAGGTTTCCCAGCAGAACATTGCTCAGAGGGTCACATTACTTGTCTTCTCCCCATAGTACATCCTGGTGCCATCTCTTATCCGGATTAGCAACACACGCGCACCCGACTATCAACATGATGTTAAAAGAAAACATGATTTATCATACCAGGCCACATTCTTCCATTGCTCCACGGTCCAGTTCTGATGCTCACGTGCCCATTGTAGACACTTTCGGTGGTGGACAGGGGTCAGCATGGGCACTCTGAAAGGTGTACGGCAATGCAGTCCCTAAATTCAGAAAGCTGCGATGCTCTATGTGTACTGACACCTTTCTCAAATTGCCAGCATAAACTTTTTCGGCAAGTTGTGCTACGTGCTAGTCTTTGCTTTGCACGCGCATCAATGAGACTTGGTAGGTACTAACACTGCATTTCGGGAACACCCCACAAGACCTGTCATTTTAAAGATGTTCTGACCTACTCAACTAGCCATTAAAAATTTGCGCATGTCAAAGTTGCTCATATCCTTACACTCGCCAATTTTTCCTGCTTCCAACACATTAACTTCAATAACGAACGGTTCACAAGCTGCCTAATACATCCTAAGCCTTGACATGCGCCGTTGTAACGCGATAATCAATGTTTTTTACTTCCCCTGTCAGTTGTAATGTTATGGCTGAGAGGTGTGTATGTGTGTGTATGTATATGTATATATATATATATATATATATATATATACATTTTACCAGTGAGAGATAGATTATATATAAAAAAAAAAAAGAAAATCACATAGTCAAAATCACATATATTTATTTGCATTGTGCACAGAGAAATAAGTATTTGATCCCTTTGGCAAACAAGACTTAATACTTGGTGGCAAAACCCTTGTTGGCAAGCACAGCAGTCAGATGTTTTTTGTAGTTGATGATGAGGTTTGCACACATGTTAGATGTAATTTTGGCCCACTCCTCTTTGCAGATCATCTGTAAATCATAAAGATTTCGAGGCTGTCGCTTGGCAACTCGGATCTTCAGCTCCCTCCATAAGTTTTCGATAGGATTAAGGTCTGGAGACTGGCTAGGCCACTCCATGACCTTAATGTGCTTCTTTTTAAGCCACTCCTTTGTTGCCTTGGCTGTATGTTTCGGGTCATTGTCGTGCTAGAAGACCCATCCTTCTCACCCAGCGTCTTACTTATGGTTTTGTAGCCCATTCCAGCCTTGTGCAGGTCTATGATCTTGTCCCTGTTGTAGAGGTTAGAGTCAGACTAATTAATTGAGTCTGTGGACAGGAGTCTGTTATACAGGTGACCATTTAAGACAGCTGTCTTTAATGCAGGCACCAAGTTGATTTGGAGCGTGTAACTGGTCTGGAGGAGGCTGAATTCTTAATGGTTGGTAGGGGATCAAATACTTATTTCTCTGGGCGTGTTTTTACCAACTGGGGGTTGTAAAGAGAAGTGTGTGACGCTGATCAATCAGCGTCATACACTTCTCTCCATTCATTTTTAGCAGTACTCGCAACACAGCGTGATCTGTCACATACTCCCACATTAACTTTACCGAAGTGTCTTGAGAGTGAATAGACATTGCCTCCAGCCAGGACGCGATGTCTATTCACACTCCCAACACTTAGTTAAAGTTTCTGTGAATGGCAGCACAGCGTGATCTCGCGAGATCACACTATGCTGTGTGAGTTAGTCCCCAAGAAAGTGTCGGGAGTGGGAATAGAAATTGCATCCTCGCTGGAGGTGATGTCTATTCACTCTCAAGACACTTCGGTAAAGTTAATGTGGGAGTATGTGACAGATCACGCTGTGTTGCGAGTACTGCTAAAAATGAATGGAGAGAAGTGTATGATTGGTCAGCGTGATACACTCCTCTGTACAACGCCCAGTTGGTAAAAAAGTAAAAACACGCCCAGTTGTCTATTATGAAACTAATTCGCATAAATCTAAAATTGTGCATAACTTGCTCAAAATTGATCGTTTTTCAAAATAAAAACTACCGTTATCTACATTACAGCGCCGATCAGATTATGTAGGAGATAGGGCACTTATAATCTGGTGACAGAGCCTCTTTAAGCCCATATTGATTATATAAGTGTATATTTAATATGTTTTGGTAAACAGCTAAAATGCCAAAACTTGTGTCACTGTCCAAATAATTCTGGACCTAACTGTATGTTTATTTGTGAGTTCATAGATGTAAATTAAAAAATATATCTCCTATCGTGAAGCTGCCACAGCTCGCCACTCCACTATCCAAACCCTGCTTGTACTGTAAGCACTACTTGTGAGGTGTCATTTGTTCTGGCACATAACAGAATGACATGATCCCACAGCTCAAATGAATTTTAATGCCTGGAAAATACTTTTAAGAGTCTGTAGACATGGCCGTCTGAGGAAGTTCTGGCAGTTTTGACCGGAATAGTACGGCGTGCAGCGCTATTCTTCCTGTCAAAACAACAGAAACCATGGAGGAACCCGATAGACCACATAAACAGATATCACACCGCAAGTCTAATACAGTTGTAGGTATAATATGGCTGGTGGACAAACGTCTACTCAAACTTCTCACCAGACTAACACTATGTTCTCTTCATCCATTTTCGTAACACATTGCCTTGGTTTGTGTTTCAGGCTTCTCTGTGTATTACATATATATCTATACTCTTCAGTGTTCTGCTGACCCTTTCTTCACGATTTTGAAGGAGGCTGATGAAGGTCAGGAGTCGGACTATAACAATTGTGCTGTGGAACGTACAAGAAAAGCCATACCACCTGACCACATTTCAATTGTCAAGATATAAATATATAGAGGAAATATTCTACAATATATCTTTCATCACTTATTAGTTAGCTTGGGAAAAATCCTGAATTTTATACATTTAATGTGGTTGTCCATGATTAGAAAAACATTGCTGCTTTCTTCCAGAAACAGCTCCACACTTGTCCATGGATTGTGTCTGGTTTTGCAGCTGAGCTCCATTAAGCTCCTGCGCAGAATCGCATAAATGTACGGCATAGAAATGCAGCCATTCGCGCATTCCGCCGTGCATGTACATGATGGTGATCGTGCGGGCACAGAAGCTGTGCCCGCACGATCACCGCGGGAGCCCAGCTGTGAATGAAAGACGGGCTCCCGCTGAGACGGCTAGTATTGGAGAAACCGCCAATCCCTGCCGTTTAACCCCTTGAATGGTACGATCAATAGTGACCACAGCATTTAAGTGGTTTGACAGAAGAGGGAGGTCCCTATGTCTATGATCGGCTACCCACAAATGCAGCCGCCAACGGATTGCCATGGCAGTCGGGGGCCTAACCAAGGGCCCCAGACCTCCCCCAGCTATATGCCTATTAGGCCGTGCCAGAGATATGGCCTAAAAGATTGCCTGTCAGTTTTACACTGACAGGCAATAATGCTTTGGTATACTGAGTATAGCAAAGCATTATACAGTATATGCGTCCTTGGTCCTTAAGGGGTTAAAGTGAATGAGGGCTAAGCTGCAATACTATACTCAACCCATGGAAATATATGGCGCTGTTTCTCGAAGAAAGCAGACATGTTTTTCTAATCCTGAACAACCTCTTTATTTTCTTCTAATCTAATCTAATTATAAATGTAAAATTTATTTTAAAATCTTATTTTCAGACGAACTGTGTACATTTCATATAGAAATTTTTAAAACATATCAAAAATGCTATTTCAAGGTGCAGCTCACAAAAGACTTACATTGTACATTGTATAATGAAGTTATACACATTTGTGCTGTTTCATCCATTGTTTCATACTATTTTCAAGATCTCTGTTTGCTTTCGGTGACTGGAAACATTCTTGATTGCATTTCGTTCCTGAAAACTCATCCTACTTACACAGCTGTAGCTTATTCCATTGTAGGCTAAGAGCTAGTAATAATGGAGCAAGAGATGCATTTAGCTCACAGAGGATTGTGTAGTCTGTTACGTTGTAACGTTCGCTTCACACATGGGGATTGTCTAGAATGTTGTAACTTTAGGTTCCCACATGGCATTTTCGCAGGATTTAAAAAATTAAATAGTCAACAAAATTCAGCACAATTATATCATAATGATCCCTCAGTTGTTCGAGCAGAAGGTCAGTATTGTTTTTTTCAGCCTCTGAAACTCTGTGTGTTCAGGCTCATCCTGCAGTAATATTGTTATCCATTTGTGATCTGTACCCTTACCAGCGACCATCCTCTTGTTAGTTTTTTTTTATGTATTTTAAAATGATTTTATTGGCTTAGTCAGCCATATATGTTATGAATAATAAATAAAGACATTTACTACTTATGATTTGTGTACTTGTGTTGATGTAGCTTTGATAGATTATATAATATGGACCCCCAGACGAAGGCTTCCGGGCCGAAACGCGCGTCGGGGCGGACGCAAGACACTTGAAAATGGGTAAGAGACATTGATTCATTTTTTGATACATTGTTACAGGCATTTGCATTACGATGTGCATATAGTTCCAGTTACTTTTCGTTACCATTGATGGGCTGTTGTCCCAGATGTACTATATAGAGACATCATACAGTGCATCCATCATCACTGCATGTATTACCCAGCACTTTGTAGTGATAGACAGTAGGCTGCTTGCACATTACTTATCAATCATCAATGTTATCTGTTATAGTTGTGCTCTAGCCTATCTACATGCTCATTCATGGGCCTGTGGCCCGGTTCCCTATAGAGCCCATACATTATTATTGAAGGGCCATCTTCAACGAATTTTCTAGGGAGCTGTTTGGTGTCCTCCATCTAGGTATAAGATTATATAATATCGGGTTTCAGCCTCTAAAGTCTTATCCTGCAGCCATATTGCCATCCATTTGTCCACTAATTCTTCCTACAATACATTTGACAGCAAGAAGTAGATTTAGAGTATGACTGCAGGTTTAGTCTACATAGAGTTAGTTGTCTGTTACGATGGAGACCCATAGATCTGCATAGACACAAAATGGTAGCAAATGTAATATGCAAACAATTTACAATGTTCCTTAATTTTTTAGAGCAATACAAAACAATTGGTTGCCAAAGTGGACATAGAGTTTAACATTTATTGTTTGGTATGTGTAACTGGTGGGAATTTCACTTGTATACTTTACAAATCTACCAAATGGATTAGTCAAAAAGGTATGTGTTTTATTTGATCCAAATTTGTATTCTTAGGACGGTAATACTATTGCAGTTTGCAATTATTTGTACATTTTATGACCTTTTATGAATTTTAGAAGTATCTACATTTTTGGTTCTAGAATTTCACAGTCCGATGCCTATGTTAAATAAACATATTCAAACTATTTCAATCTTGTATTTGATTCTGTGGTCTGTCCATTTTCCAATGTCACTGATTCTTGTTGTAGGGTCACATATTCTTCAGACCTCACCTCTGTCACCTGTTAAAACAGGCCAAAAGTTGGGTGATATTATGAATGTATAAGTTTATGTTCACATGTACCCATTTCTTTGTTGGCCATTTAGTTTTTTGTTGGCCATTTCTTAAAGTTTACTGTGTTATCTTCAGCACCATCACAAGCAGCAACACTGCTGCATTATTTTTCACAATGCAGTGCATTGCATTAAAGTAGGACTCCATCCCTTTTCTGAACATCAAACTGGAATCAAATCTATTAACTGGCAAAGTAAAAGCATGATTGTTCAGAAAAGAAACAGCTGGAAACACAATATTACTTTAAACCAGCTGCCATCCTGATCACACGCTTTAGGCAAGAGCTACACGGCGACTTTGACCACGACTCAGGTCGTGTGGCCAAAGATCACTTTGCATCACACGTAAATGTGACCGTATTGCGAACCACAACAAGTGCTAAGCATGCAAGGGCACCATGCAACATGTGTCACGGCCAAAGTGGTAGTCCAGCCCTAGCCTACAGCTATCCCATTGGGAGAATTAATCCGAACAAAAAGACCATGTTCAACCAACCAGCAGTTTAGATCACAATCTGCTCAAATACATCATAGGATAAGGAGGAGAGGCTATCCTAAATGAATGTTGAAGAGAGCGGACAAACTGGTAAACGATAAGACTAGGAACTCATTATACCCTCTGTATAATGACATATATAAGTCTTTTCAAACGCCTTTTGTCCAGTGATAACAAAAGGTTCTCCAGTTGTATTCTCTACATATTATAGCAGTGAATACAATCAAACAATAAAAATCATCAAAAGAAACTTACCTACATACCAGCATGAGGCCCTAGCGAATGTTCTCAATGGTGATGGCTGTCGTTTTGTGTCCAAACAAAGTCACTCCTTGTGGTGTATCTTTCACCTAGCCTTTTAAATAGTCGCAAGAATACATGGACATGGCTCAAATATAGGGGTTCGTGCAAATGTGGCCAACCCAGGTGTCCGGTATGTAAAAACACCAAAATAACAAACATTTAATTCCCAGGATAATAGCTTTACATACGATTTCCAGCTACATCAACTGTAAGAGTAAATACATGGCGTACATTATTGAGTGCTCTGAGTGACATTTGAAATATATTGGTTGCACCATTAGAAAATTGAAACAAGAAATGTAAAAAAATATATCTCTGATTTCAGCAAATTTTTTTGCTCCAATCTATCTGGTGCGGCCAAGCACTTCTTAAATAACCACTATGGCAATTTGAGTACTTTTCTATGGACCAAGCTGAGGTGGAGACTGACATCGGTGTCTATTGCATATAGAAACATGCTGGATTTTCCAGTTAAACACTAGATTTCCCTTGGGTCTCAGTTATAAACATGATCTATGTATGATTGTTGATTACTAGTCTAGTATGCATGCATCCACATAGTTGTTAACATCTCATTTTTTTTTTATGGGGACACTTGTGGGTGTGGCTAAGGGGCGTGGCTTTCTGTACAGAATTTCTGCATACATATAAACGAACAAAAAACTCTGCACTAGTGTGGCTGACAACTACTATGGTGGTATTGCTCTGGTTGTCTAGGGGGCTACTAGGGCTAGGTGATATGTGCTGACCGCTACTGGTTGTGTAAAAACCAGCATAGATAGTGCCACACACACTGCTCCCTGTAGATATTGCCACACACTGCATCCTGTAGATAATGCCACAGTGCCCCCTGTAGATAGTGCCACCGTGCCCTCTGTAGATTGTGCCTTAGTCCCTCTGTAACTAGTGACACACCTTCTTCCTGTAGATAGTCACACATCTCCCCTGTAGATGGTGCCACACAGCCCTCTGTAGATAATACCACAGTGCCCTCTGTAGATAAAGGTACAGTGCCCTCTGTAGATGGTGCCACACCACCCTTATAAATAATGCCACAGTGCCTTCTGTAGATAGTGCCACACATCTCTGTAGATGATGCCCCAGTGCTCTCTGTAGATAATGCCACAGTGCCCTCTGTAGACAGTGCAACACAGCCCCTGTAGATTGTGCCATACCCCCTTGTAGATAATGTCACAGTGCCTCTGTAGATAGACCCCCCCCTGTAGATAGCGCTACACCCCCCTCCCTGTAGATAGCACCATTGGGACTATAACATTGGCAATGCTCTGGCCGAGGATTCCCAGGAAGAGCCACTGATGTCCCTGTCCATATATGGACAGGGACATCAGGCGCTCCCTTTAGGAGTGGAATTTCCGGTCAAACATCGGCAACGCATGGAACCCCCCGTTCCTCCTCACTGCTCGACCACAGTGAGGAGGACAATGAATGGAGCAGCGGTCGAGCATGCGCGCTGCCACTTTATTCAAAGTCTATGGGAAAGACGAAAACAGCCAAGTACAGGGCTCGGCTGTTTCTGTCATTCTGATACACATTGAATGGAGTGGCACCACACATGCTTTACTGCTGCTTCATTCAAGCTTCTCCTCACTGAGGTCAATCAATGAGGAGGAATGCGGGGTTCAGGCCACCCGTTCTCAGTCAGTTGGGGTCCCAGCAAGGAGGCCACCAGCGATCAGAAAGTTATTGCCTATCCTATCCTTAGAAAAGACAAGGCCTGCATCGCTGAAGGTAAGGATCGCGTGTGAATGAGGACAGGTTATAATGGAATTATCTAAAGGGTAATTATCTGCAAGGGGCATTGTCACATTATGTTCCAACGGCAATTGGCGCCTTATTGTACAGGCATCGGCTACTGCTATATTAGGCTTCGCCCCCTTCCTCCTATCTCCCCAGTCACGTGGCCTTCCCCCATGGCCTCTGTCCTGGGACCGGCCAATCTTTCAAACTAGGTGGCTTGTGCAACCCCGCAAGTTACCCCAAACTGTATGCCGGGGGGAAGTTGTCAGTTATTTAGGGCGTAACCCAACCTTGGTGGACCCGTTGGCGTCTCTCATGGTCCCCTGCCCCAGCAAGGATCAGCTGTTTTCATCTTCAACTCCTTATTTGTGCTACTAATCCAAAATAACACATTCAAGTAAAGTACCTCACTGTTGGGTTAATAAAGGCTACTGTCCAAAAGCAACTGGTTGTGTACTACGAATATCCATCTTACCCACCCCAATATAGCGGAGCCCCCGTTACATATGCTGAGAATATAGGGCAATAAGTGCAATGCTTAATTATTTTCTTGCCCTGAAGAATCAATCCAGTCACAGTACATTTTATATTCTTAGAAGAAAAAGCCCAATTTGTAGTTCTAGAATATTTTGCACAATGTCCTCAGGGGTAAGATCCGGACAGTTCTTCCCAGTTCTCCCAAACAGTTTGCTAAAATAATAGCTTATTCGCAAAACCAGGGGGAAGTGGGATGCTGACCCAGATCCCCGCTAGTTTCAATTCTATTAGAGTCCAAAAAACACATATGCAATAGTGTACAGTAAGGCCAGTGGAGGACAGCCCTGCTATTCTCCCTACCCTGCCTTGGCACCTTTGAGTGATGTAGGGGGTGCAATGACGTTTGTAGTTTCACAGAAACCAGCCAGGTTAGATCTGGCCTGCATCACAGCATGACGGAGGGGGAACAGGGAGCAGTAAATATGATTGTATTACTTTATTAGTGGACAGCAGTTTGCGGCACTTATTGACATGGGTCACTATGCTGGCACCTATTTACAGGGAGCAATATAATAGCACTTATTTATAGGGGGGCACTATGCATGGCACTTATTTACAGGGGCACTATAATGGCACTTTTTTATAGAGGCACTATGAATGGCGCATACTTACAGGGAGCACTATAATAGCACTGATATATAGGGGCACTATGCATGGCACTTATTTACAGGGGCACTATGCATGCCACTTAATTAAAGGGGGTACTATGATGCATTTATTTTTAGGGGCACTTATTTTCAGGTGGCACTATGATGGCACTTTTCTACAGGGAGCATTATGTGTGTCACTATTCTTAGAGAATTATAAAACATAAAAAATAGGACCAACGGCGCTGCACGGATGAACAAAAAGATGGAAGACTTAGATAGCCATCATGGCGTCGTTTTAATGGAAAGGGCTACGCGTTTCAACACCGGACTGGTGTCTTCATCAGGCCTGATGAAGACACCAGTCCGGTGTTGAAACGCGTAGCCCTTTCCATTAAAACTTTGCCATGATGGCTATCTAAGTCTTCCATCTTTTTGTTCATCCGTGCAGCGCCGTTGGTCCTATTTTTTATGTTTTATAATTATCTTCTGGACAACAAACTTCGTTTGATGTGATTTGGACCTGGCAGCAGCAGCCCTACTACTTTCTTTGACACTCATTGGTGTCCTTTGGGCTAGGTGAGCTTATTTCCAACAAAATTTGCTCCCCTGCCCAATCTTACTTTTACTTTGCACCATGTGGCGCCGTGTCTCTTTTTATCTCCTATTTTAGTTTAACTATTCTTAGAGGGGATCCTACGAGGCAGTAATTTCATTGGGCAGCACAGTGTGTGGCATTACTTTCATGAGGCACTATGTTGTGGCAGCATTATATTAAGGTGGCACAGTGTGAGGAAGTATTTTATTCAGGGGCACAGTGTATGGCACTATGAGGAGTTTTTCTTAGCGTAGAGGGTGGGGATGGGCAGAAGTGAGGAGCTGAAGACATTAAGGCAGGAAACTCTGAGAGACAAGTCGTAGGAGAAGTCATCATGGTGGGCTGGGCCGAATGGAGAAGAAAAGTAAACAGAACGACATCACCCGTGAGTCATTGGATGTAAATGTTTATTCAGCCTGTGACTGATTAGTACTCTATGGGCTCATATGTTTGACAGCGTAATGATGGGTGGTTTGTTTGTGAAACAACTCCTAGCATACCCTTATTGTTTAGGTTATACTGGGAGCAGTAATTTTACATGGTTCAAACTTATATTACAGGGGTTAGAATGACTTTGGAACGCATCTCTAAGCCTGGTTCTGGTAGTGTATTTATATAGTCAACTTGGTTCTAGTCTGGAATGTGTGTATAAAAATATATATATATATATATATGTGTGTGTGTGTGTGTGTGTATGTTGTAAGTTTGCCCACTGTCAAAGATATGAACAGTCTAGAATTTTTAGGCTAGGTTAATTTTACCAGTGAGAGATAGATTATATAAAAAAAAACACAGAAAATCACATAGTCAAAATTATATATATTTATTTGCATTGTGCACAGAGAAATAAGTATTTGATCCCCTACCAACCATTAAGAGTTCAGCCTCCTCCAGAACAGTTACACGCTCCAAATCAACTTGGTGCCTGCATTAAAGACAGCTGTCTTACAAGGTCACCTGTAGAAAAGACTCCTGTCCACAGACTCAATTAATCAGTCTGACTCTAACCTCTACAACATGGGCAAGACCAAAGAGCTTTCTAAGGATGTCAGGGACAAGATCATAGACCAGCACAAGGCTGGAATGGGCTACAAAACCATAAGTAAGACGCTGGGTGAGAAGGAGACAACTGTTGGTGCAATAGTAAGAAAATGGAAGACATTCAAAATGACTGTCAATCGACATCGATCTGGGGCTCCATGCAAAATCTCACCTCGTGGGGTATCCTTGATCCTGAGGAAGATGAGAGCTCAGCCAAAAACTACACGGGGGAAACTTGTTAATGATCTCAAGGCAGCTGGGACCACAGTCACCAAGAAAACCCTTGGTAACACATTACGCCGTAATGGATTCAAATCCTGCAGTTCCCGCAAGGTCCCCCTGCTCAAGAAGGCACATGTACAGGCCCATCTGAAGTTTGCAAATGATTCTGAGAGTGATTGGGAGGAGGTGCTGTGGTCAGATGAGACTAAAATTGAGCTCTTTGGCATTAACTCAACTCGCCGTGTTTGGAGGAAGAGAAATGCTGCCTATGACCCAAAGAACACCGTCCCCACTGTCAAGCATGGAGGTGGAAACATTATGTTTTGGAGGTGTTTCTCTGCTAAGGGCACAGGACTACTTCACCGCATCAATGGGAGAATGGATGGAGCCATGTACCGTCAAATCCTGAGTGACAACCTCCTTCCCTCCACCAGGACATTCAAAATGGCTTGTGGCTTGGTCTTCCAGCACGACAATGACCCGAAGCATACAGCCAAGGCAACAAAGGAGTGGCTCAAAAAGAGGCACATTAAGGTCATGGATTGGCCTAGCCAGTCTCCAGACCTTAATCCCATCGAAAACTTATGGAGGGAGCTGAAGATCCGAGTTGCCAAGCGACAGCCTCGAAATCTTAATGATTTACAGATGATCTGCAAGGAGGAGTGGGCCAAAATTCCATCTAACATGTGTGCAAACCTCATCATCAACTACAGAAAACGTCTGACTGCTGTGCTTGCCAACAAGGGTTTTGCCATCAAGTATTAAGTCTTGTTTGCCAAAGGGATCAAATACTTATTTCCCTGTGCACAATGCAAATAAATATATATAATTTGGACTATGTGATTTTCAGTTTTTTTTTTAATCTAATCTATCTCTCACTGGTAAAATTAACCTAGCCTAAAAAATTCTAGACTGTTCATGTCTTTGACAGTGGGCAAACTTTCAAAATCAGCAAGGGATCAAATACTTATTTCCTTCACTGTATATATATATATATATATATATATATATATATATTGTACGTACATATGATGTGTTTGATTCTGGTTCTGTATTTATATTATGAGCTTGGTTCTAGTATTGTACTTATATAGTGAGCTTGGTTCATGTAGAGTATTTATGTTATGATATTGGTTCTGGCATTAGGCTTAACCCCTTAATGATCAGGCCTGAAAAGGTCTTCATGACCTGCTATATTTTTTCATTTAGCCTCTCTGCCTTTCAGACCCCTTCATGTGGCTATATGAAGCCTTGTTTTATGCGGAAGAAATTGTATTTTTTTCCTGTTTGGGAGCACACAAAATTACCTGAAAAGGTATGCGTTTTATTTTTGCGGTGTGAACAAAGAAAAAAATGATTTTCGGCATTGTTTTTTTTATCCCATTCACGTTTCACGCTAAATAACCTGTTAAATGAATTCTTCAGCTTATTAATGTCATGTAGATACCTAATATACAGCTTGGTCCAGAATTATTTGAACAGTGACAAGTTTTGGCATTTTAGATGTTTACCAAAACATATTGAATATACAGTTAAATAATCAATATGGTCCTAAAGTGCAGACTCAGCTCTAATTTGAGGGTATTCACATCCTAATTTGAGGAAGGGTTTAGGAATTACAGCTCTTTAAAAGACGGGTGTCACGAAAATAAAAAATGTTATATCAATTTGCTTTTAGTGTTTTATTTTAAAAAAAAATATTTATTTGTGTGTTTGTGTTTTACTTTTTTTTATTTTTGAACTTTTTCTTGACTATGGGGGCTGCCATTTTTTTTTCATCTCTGTATGTGTCGATTAACGACACATACAGACATGGAATACGGCACATACAGCCCCATAGTGAATGCGAACGGGACCCGTTCCATCCACTATGCTGTACGCCGTCTGTGTGGGAACGGCGCATGCGCCGCTCCCACACAGTCCAAATTGAAGGTCTTTGTCCGAGCGACGTCCAGCGCCATTTTCTTGTGGACCGGAAGCCGCGGCCGGACAGTAAGATTACTACTTCCGGTCGCGGCTTCCGGACTTGTGTTCTAATGCAAGCACTTGGAGCGGAGGGAGCGGACGGACCGGAGGGAGCAGCGGCGGCAGGAGCAGGTAAGTTATTTCTGTGTATGTACGTGTTTTAGTGTGTGATTACTACTGTATGTAACCTACTCACTGTGTGTTCGCTCAAAAAATGGCCACACACAGTGTAGGAGGTTTGACCGTTGAATCCAGTGGCGTAACTACCGCCGTAGCAGCAGTAGTGGCTGCTGCGGGGCCCGCGGCATGAGGGGGCCAGTGTCGCCCGCCGGCACGGGCCCCCACCATGGCCGGAGGCTCCGCTAGCAGTCGCTATGGCTGCTACAGCGGGACGCCACTGAACACTACGGCAGAGCAGGGAGGTATCTCCCCGCTCTGCCATTAACTGGTTCCCGACCGCTGGCTGTATTTTTACGGCCAGCGGTCAGGGTCCTTAATACCCGAGCCATAGACTTTCTACGGCTCGGTTTTTAACTTGCTGCCCGCGTGATCGGGCAGCTGAATGTCGGGTCTCCGGCTGTCAGTGACTGCCGGGGACCCTGAGGAGAGGATTGAAGCTGCTTCTGTCTTCTCTGATCACTTGTACACAGCGCTGAATGCGCGCTGTGTACAGGAATAGAGACAGCAGCAGCGGCGCTGTCTCTATTCCTCCCGGTGATCATGTGACTGGTCACATGATCGCCGGGTGCCGTTAGTGGCTGGCTGCTGCTGGGTCTTACTAGACCCAGCACAGCCCTATTAGTGACAATCGTCACTATGAGAGGGCTGATTTCCCCTGTAACTGGGGCTGCTGTGCAGCTCCAGTTACAGTGGAAAAACATGGTGTAAAAGAAAGAAAAAAAATAATAAAGTAAAGTGCAAAAAAAATGTAAATAATAAATACACAAAAAATACCCACCCCAAAAAAAAAACGTTCCCCCCTCGCCAATCATTGTTGTAATGCTAGCGCTGACCCAATTACCCTAATATAGACATGTAATATATTAAAATTTACGGTAGACAATGACGATCCCAAATAAAAGGTCTATTTTAGGGTAAAACTATGTTATTACCAAAAAACAAATAGCTGAAATGTAAAAAAGCTTATTTTTTTACTATTATTTTCAAACTTTAAGAATAAAAATTTTAAAATAGCAAAAAAGGTGTGTATAAAAACGATAAAAAATGAAACCTGAATTGTCTACGGAAAAAAACGTTGCAAAAATCACGTCGTTGGCCCAACAAATAAAAAAGTTATGGCCATTTCACTAACGTGCTAAAAAGGGCTAAACGGTGGCTGGTCCTGAAGGCGCAAAATAGAGCAAAAGACATGTATCCCCTCTCCACAGGATATCCACAGGACAGGGGATACATGTGTGATCGCTGGCAGCGATAGGGAGAACGGGGGACTGAAAGTCCCCAGAAGTTCTCCATCACAAACCTAGGACTTCCGGGGTCTGTGTAGGCAGCTCCGTGGAAATGAATGGAGCGCCGGTCGTGCTTGTGCGCATTCGTGACCTGCGCTCCTTTCATTTTTATTGAGCTGCGCAGATGCCGGAAGTCAGAGGTGAGTGATGGAGAACATCAGGGGACTTTCAGTCCCCCATTCTCCCTATTGCTGCCAGCGATCACTCATGTATCCCCTATCCTGTGGAGATCCTGTGGAGAGGGGATACATGTATTTTGTAGGACACACTGCTATCTACAGAGGGGGGGCTGTATGGCGTTATCTACAGGGGGGGGCTGTAAAAAAGGCACTATCTACAAGGGGGGGGGGTTGTGTGACACCCAGGGGAGGGGGGGCCCCAGTCAAAAGTTTGCTATGGGGCCCAGTCTTTCCTAGTTACGCCCCTGGTTCAATCCCCTCCTTTCTCCTGGCACTAGCCAGGATAAGGGAGGGGGGATTCTGTGAGCTCACTAGAGCGAGTGTGTTTTCTCAAATTTTGCAGCATAAAACAATGTGGTTGCTTTACCACATGCCAATGCTGCAATTTTGGGAATTGCTCCATCTAGTGACCAGCACTGGGAAATGTTATAAATTAGAATCTAATTTATAATATTTCCTGACTCGTGAAAAAATTAAAAAAATTAGTACAATGTTTAATCATTTATACACTAACTGTTTAACTAAAAAAAAAAAAAAAAAATTTTCTAGCGACACATTACCTTTAATATGTAGCTGCCTCTTTTTCAAGGGACCCAAGGTAATTGGACAATTATCTCAAAAGCTATTTAATGGTCTGCATGGGCTATTCCATCGTTAATCCATCATCAATTAAGCAGGTAAAAGGTCCGGAATTCATTCCAGGTGTGGCATTTGCATCTGTTGCTGTGAACCCACAACATGAGGTCAAAGGAGCTCTCAATGCAAGTGATACAAACCATCGTTAGGCTGAAAAAAAAATGAAGAAATCCATCAGAGAGATAGCACAAATGTTAGGAGTGGCCAAATCAACAGTTTGGTACATTCTTGAAAAAAAAAAAAAGAGTGCACTGGTGATCTCGTGAACTCCATAAGGACTGGGAAGACTGGGAAGACAACAGTGGTGAATGATCGCAGAATCCTTTCCAGGGTGAAGAAAAACCCCCTCACAACATCTACCCAGGTGAAGAGCAAATACAGGGTTCACCACAAGGTGCAAACCATTAATCAGCCTCAAAAATAGAAAGGCCAGATTAGACTTTGCCAAACAACATGTAAAGAAGCCAGCCCAGTTCTGGAACATCATTCTTTGGACAGATAAAACTAAGATCAACCTGTATCAGAATGATGGGAGGAAGAAAGTATAGAGAAGGCTCATGATCAAAAGCAGTATTAAAAAAAACATTTTATTTATGGTAATGTTAATTTGTCCAATCACTTTTGAGCCCCTGAACTGAGGCGGCTGTGAAGAAAAATGGTTGCAATTCCTAAACGTTTTACAGGATATTTTTGTTCAACCTCTTGAATTAAACCTGAAATTCTACACTTCAATTGCATCTCAGTTGTTTCATTTCAAATCCAATGTGGTGGCATGCAGAGCCCAAATCATAAAGATTCCATGTAAGCCAAAACAAAACGTACTATCACGTCATGGTGGCTTAATGGTTAATATTTTTGCCATTTATTTTACTTTGAAAATTTCCCTGGTGATGGAAAAATTTATGGGTCTGGGGTCTAAATGTTGAGGTTTGATCTGGGGTCTTATTAATATAGGGGGTTTAAATTATTAAAGGGGTCTGGTCTGGGGTTTTAATTGAATTCAGGGTCTGATTAATTTGGGGGTCTGGGGTCTTATTTAGGGGCCTGATCTTGGGTCTGATTAATGTAGGAGTCTGGTCTGGTGTTGAATACACATTTTTCTATATTTCTCTCTTATTGATTTATTTCATTGGTTTCATGACGAACTTGTCCTCTGAAGGTTAATTCACCTGGACTCTGGATCAGGAAACAAAACTTTTTCAATATTAATTGGTTGTTATTTCCATGGTCGTTGATTTTTGAGCATGATAATACTTTCTAATTATTGCTTATCATTGTTAATGGAGTAATGGAATATACCAATGGCCACTCTGTGCCCAAATAATTTCGGAATGATGTGAAGTCTTTTTTATTTCACGATTCTTCATGCAGGCCAAAAAGCAATATTTTAGTGGTGGGAAGCAAGGGATGTATTCAAAAGGTAGTTGGGAAGGCCATGAGTAGCTTGGAGCAGAGATGACATAATATTCCATTTACAGCAGAAGCCATGATGCTGTTATGGATCCATTTTCGACGGATCCGGACGGACACTGAAAGAATCCCACTGATTTAATAGAATCTATATTTGACAGAAAGAATAGCGCTGTAGACTGTGCTATTATTGTCAAAATTACATGAAAGACAAACAGACCATAATAAAGTCAATAGGATCTGTCAGTGTCCGTTTGGATTACTGAAAAAGCAAATATATCATAGCATGCATTCATTAAAGGTCACACCCCAATGGAAGATCCCAAGTGTGAAAAGAGCCTAATGTGTAATAACTCTGGCCAAGTGTTCCCCATATTTATTGCTTTACACATTTCTAGGGATTGGCAGCTTATATTTATTACCAATATCTTGCCCGAAAACATCTAAAGACTTCTTTCTATATACACTTTGTCAGTATTTTGATGATCTAAACTGGTAGGGGGCACTGTGGTACAAAAAACGCAATTAATGCTTAGTCATCAGTACAGTCACCATCATACACAAGTATATTGTTATGGAAATGAGTGAAAAACTAAAGAGCATGTACTAAGCAACATTCATGTCCTTTTCTAAATTCCCTGGGGCTCACACAAACACATTAACCAGCTACGCCGACAAAGCATATTTACTACTAACTCAAGGCTATGTAAAAATTATCTGATCACGGCAAGGTACTGTATTTCGTTTATTTTTCAGTGATGAAATAGTAGTGGTAAGGCATGTATAAAAAAAAATGCAAGAAATACAATTGAAGCAGTCAAGATTAACTTGGAATTTGAATAAGTAACTTAAGTATATGATGATTTGCTGAAATTTATGGAAATCACATTGACAGGTGTTTTGAATAGAAATGTGCAATTTACTTTGCAAGACTATTCACTTTGTTACATCATGTGTGTTTACGTATGTAAATATAACAGCCTATACAATGTATTCATGGGTAAGTACATTTATCATAGTGGTAGGATGGGAAAAGAGGCATATGCTGAAAAGCCTTAAGATTAGAGATGAGCGAACCGGGACAACCGAACCCGGTTTCGGTCCGAACTTCCGGAAAAGTTCGGTTCGCAGCGAATCCGAACTTCACCGGGTTCGGCCGAACCCGTTTTGACCGAACCCGGTCAAAAATATTATACAAATCGGCAGCCACTTGTCTCTATCAATCACTGATAGAGAAAAGAGGCTGCTGATTAAAAATAAAATAAAAAGCATTTCATACGTACCTGGTCGTTGTCTTGCGGACGAGTCTCTGTTCTTCCTCCAGTCCGACCTTCTTTTCTGACGCGGCAGCCTGTGATTGGCTGCAGAGGCCTCTGCTGCCCGTGATTGGCTGCAGAGGTCTCTGCAGCCCGTGATTGGCTGCAGAGGTCTCTGCAGCCCGTGATTGGCTGCAGAGGCCTCTGCAGCCCGTGATTGGCTGCAGCGCTCACATGGGCTGCATCGTCATCAAGGAATGTCGGGCCGGATGTCGCGAGGGACGCGTCACCAAGGCAACGGCCAGGAGACCGGACTGGAGGAAGCAGGGAGTTCCCGGTAAGTGTGAACGTCTTTTTTTTTTTACAGGTACTCTATATTGTGATCGGTAGTCACTGTCCAGGGTGCTGAAACAGTTACTGCCGATCAGTTAACTCTTTCAGCACCCTGAAGAGTGACTATTTACTGACGTCGCCTAGCAACGCTGCCGTAATGACGGGTGCACACATGTAGCCACCCGTCATTACGGGGCCTCATGCACACGACCGTAAAAACACCCGTTATTAAGGGTCGTAATTACGACCCGAAATAGCGGGCCCATAGACTTCTGTTAGCCACGGGTACCTTCCCGTTTTCTCACGGGAAGGTGCCCGTGCCGTTAAAAAGATAGAACATGTTCTATTTTTTTATTTTACGGGTCGTGCTCGTAATTACGACTCGTAATTACGAGCACGGCCGGCCGCTTTTACGAGCCGTGCTGTCATTATAAGGGTATGTTCACACGACAGCGTCCGTTATGGCTGAAATTACGGGGATGTTTCCGCCTGAAAACATCCCCGTAATTTCAGCCGTTATGGCATATGCAGGCGCTTGAACGCAGCGTCCATTACGGACGTAATTGGCGCTGCTATTCATTGGAGTCAATGAATAACGGCTCCAATTACGGCCAAAGAAGTGACAGGTCACTTCTTCTACGCGGGCGTCTATTTACGCGCCGTCATTTGACAGCGGCGCGTAAATTACGCCTCGTGTGAACAGACAAACGTCTGCCCATTGCTTTCAATGGGCAGATGTTTGTCCGCGCTATCGAGGCGCTATTTTTGGACGTAATTCGGGGCAAGAACGGCCGAATTACGTCCGTAATTAGTGAGTGTGAACATACCCTGTGTTCACACGCACTAATTACGGATGTAATTCGGGATTTTTTGCCCCGAATTACGCCCGAAAATAGCGCCTCGATAGCGCTGACAAACATCTGCCCATTGAAAGCAATGGGCAGACGTTTGTCTGTTCACACGAGGCGTAATTTACGCGCCGCTGTCAAATGACGGCGCGTAAATAGACGCCCGCGTCAAAGAAGTGACCTGTCACTTCTTTGGCCGTAATTGGAGCCGTTATTCATTGACTCCAATGAATAGCAGCGCCAATTACGTCCGTAATGGACGCCGCGTTCAAGCGCCTGCACATGCCGTTACGGCTGAAATTACGGGGATGTTTTCAGACGGAAACATCCCCGTAATTTCAGCCGTTACGGACGCTGTCGTGTGAACATACCATAAATTTTATAGCAGCACGGCCCGTAAAATAGAAAAATAGAACATGTTCTATTTTTTTAACGGCACGGGCACCTTCCCGTGAGAAAACGGGAAGGTACCCATGGGTAACAGAAGTCTATGAGCCCGTTATTGCGGGTCGTAATTACGACCCACAATAACGGGTGTTTTTACGGTCGTGTGCATAATGGGAGCACGGCTTGGAAAAACGACCGGCTGCCTGTGGCCGGCCGTGCTCCTCTCCTGAAATACTCTGTGCTGCCTTAAACTCTGTGGACAGGTCAGGATCCTGTTTCTTTTAAATGCTGCTAGGGAACCCGCTCGATCCACTATGTAAGGCTGCGCTACAGTGCAGCATTTAAAAGAAACAGGATCCTGACCTGTCCACAGAGTTTAAGGCAGCACAGAGTATTTCAGGAGATGAGCGTGCAGATTCAGTGCTGCTGTGAACTCTGCTCTTACCATTACGTAGCTCTCAGTCTGTTACCTCTTCTCCACTCCTGTCCTCAATAACACCTTCACATGATTGGCAAGTCACCACCCCGCACAAGATCCGCACGCTCATCTCCTGAAATACTCTGTGCTGCTGTGAACTCTACTCTTACCATTACGTGGTGACTTGCCAATCATGTGAAGGTGTTCTTGAGGACAGGAGTGGAGGAGAGGTAACAGACTGAGAGCTACGTAATGGTAAGAGCAGAGTTCACAGCAGCACTGAATCTGCACGCTCATCTCCTGAAATACTCTGTGCTGCCTTAAACTCTATGGACAGGTCAGGATCCTGTTTCTTTTAAATGCTGCACTATAGCGCAGCCTTATATAGTGGATCGAGCGGGTTCCCAAGCAGCATTTAAAAGAAACAGTGTGTGTGTTTGGGTATGTGTCTTTGTCTGTTTTTGTTTTTATATGTGTGTTTGTGTTTATGTGTGTTTGTGTATATATGGGTGTGTTTGTGTATATGTGTTTGTGTATATATATGGGTGTATGTGTATATGTTTGTGTGTAGATGTTTGTGTGTGTGTGTTTTTGTATATGTGTGTTTGTGTATATGTGTGTATATGGGTGTGTTTATGTGTGTTTGTGTATATATATGGGTGTATTTGTATATATGTTTGTGTGTAGATGTTTGTGTGTGTGTGTTTATATATGTGTGTGTTTGTGTATATGGGTGTGTGTATATGTGTGTGTTTGTGTATATGTGTGTTTGTGTATGGTTGTTTGTGTGTGCGTGCGTGTATATATGTGTGTAGGTGAGTAGAAGTATTGTTATTGTTCACATTGATAACTGTTTTTTTATGTTGTTGCAGATTTTGATGTACCGATTGGACTACATCTTCGATTCGTTGGACTACTGCGTAGATCTGCGTTTTTTTAAAATTTAATAAAATGGTTAACGAGGGTTTTGTTGGGGATTTCTTATTTCAATAAAAAAGAATTGTCTTTGTGTTTTTTTTTAAACTTTATTAGTGCCTAGATAATGGTAGTTGGCTGATTGACAGCGTCCATTATTAAGGCGGTACTTAGTGTTAGCCGGTGCAGAGGCTAGCACTAACCACCCATTATTACCCCGGTACCCACCACCACCAGGGGTGCCGGGAAGAGCTTGGTACGATCCAGTACCCGACCATCTGTTGTGATGGTCGGGTACTGGGGCGGCCGTAGGCTGGTATTATGAGGCTGGGAAGGGCCAAAAACAGTGGACCTTCCCACCCTTGTAAAGCTAGGCTGCTGCTGCTGTGTTGTATCGGGCTGGTTATAAAAATGGGGGGGACCCCACGTCGTTTTTTTTTTGGAATTTAACAAATTTAACACTAGACGTTGGGTCCCCCACATTTTTAATAACCAGCCATATACGCAGCAGTCTGGCATTACATGGGTGGGAAGGGCCACTGGTTTTGTCCATTCCCAGGCTAATAACACTGTGTTGTATGTGGCTGGTTATGATAAATTGGGTGGAACCCCATGTCTTTTTTTAAAAAAATTAAAAATAAATAAATAATAAAAAAAAAATGACGTGGGGTCCCCCCCACTTTTATAACCAGCCAGATACAACACAGCAGCAGCAGCCTAGCATTACAAGGGTGGGAAGGTCCACTGTTTTTGGCCCTTCCCAGCCTCATAATACCAGCCTGCGGCCGCCCCAGAGCCCGACCATCACAACAGATGGTCGGGTACTGGATCGTACCTGGCTCTTCCCGGCACCCCTGGTGGTGGTGGGTACCGGGGTAATAATGGTGGTTAGTGTTAGCCTCTGCACCGGCTAACACTAAGCCTCGCCTTAGTAATGGATGTTGTCACTCAGACAGCGGCCATTACTAAAGTGGTAGTAATAAAATTTGAAAAGAAAAAGACAAAGATATAGATAAAATATTTTATTGAAATAAAGCACCCCCAACACAACCCTCATTAACCATTTTATTGTAGAAAAAAAACCCGTCATCGAAGTAGTCCTCGAAACCGACGTAGTCCAAACACCAAACCTGTAAAAAAAAAAAAAAAATGAAATAAAACATGTCGTAGGCTTAGATTCAGTTTAATGTGTGATACTGACTGTTATACCATGTATAGAAGCCTGCCACGAAGTTGACTTAGATACAGGGCGCCAGCAGACAGTATCATACATGGCCATACAGACATGTATACAAACAAACATACATACATGCAAACTATCATACATACATGCATACACACACACATGAAACCATACATACAAACATGCAAAGATACATACATATATACAAGCATGCACAAATATACATGCAAACATAAATACATGCAAACATAATTACATACATGCACATATATATATAAACATACATGCAAAAATAAAAACATGCAAACATACATGACAACATACATACATACATACAAACATACATACATACATGACAACATACATACATGCAAATATACATTCATGCAAACATACATAAATGCAAACATACATACATGCAAATATATACATGCAAATATACATACAAACATGCACATATATACATACATGACAACATACATACATGACGACATACATACATACATACATACATACATACATAAAATGCAAACATACATACATACATTCATGCAAACATACATGCAAATATATACATGCAAATATACACATGCAAATATACACATGCAAATATACACATACATGCCAACATACATACATACATGCAAACATACACACATGCAAACATACATACATGCAAATATACATACAAACATACATGCACATATATACATACATACATGACAACATACATACATACATACATGACAACATACATTCATGCAAACATACATTCATGCAAACATACATACATACATACATGCAAACATACATTCATGCAAACATACATACATGCAAACATACATGCAAATATATACATGCAAATATACATACACACATGCACATATATACATACATGCCAACATACATGCACATATATACATGACAACATACATACATACATACATGCCAACATACATACATGCCAAAAAAAATAATAATACGTTCATACTTACTTTCCTCCTGTCCGGGCTCCAGCGATGACGTTTCATCCATGTCGCCGCTGCAGCCTGTGATTGGCTGCAGAGGCGGTCACGTGGGATGAAGCGTCATTCTGCCGTGCGTGACCGCCACTACAGCCTGTGATTGGCTGCAGCGGCGAAAGGGATGAAACGTCATCGCTGGAGGCCGGACAGGAGGAAAGTAAGTACGAACGTATAATTTTTATTTTTTTATTACATTTAAATTGTATTTTCCGCGCGCCGAGCATGTACTGTGAAGGTTGCTGAAAGAGTTAGTGCAGCCCATTAACTCTATCAGCACCCAAGACAGTAGCATGCTCGGCGCACGTAAGTGACAGGTTCGGTCCGAACTAGTTCGGTCCGAATCGAACTTTTTTGTGAAATTCGGCGAACTAGCCGAACCGAACTTTTGAAAAGTTCGCTCATCTCTACTTAAGATCACTGCGTCATTGGAGCCCAGGTAGGTCATATCAAATTTCAAGATTTTGCCTGTAGATGTGCTTTAAAATGGATATGAAGCTCACAGGTAAACAAGCTAGACATAGGCTTGTGTTATTTTGCTATTTAGATAATTATTAGTGATGCAAAAATGACTGGCACTCTAAAGAGTGTAGAATGAGAATATAGGATAATATCATTATTTCCTCCCCTGAAGAATAAGTCCAGTCACAGTACATTTCATATTTGGAAAAGTCCCGTTTGTAGTTCCACAACAATTTTCATAATCTCCTCACTCATCATTTGCACATATAGAAAATGTAATATATATTTTTTATGTTTTATTCATCTAATGTAAGTGTTTAGAAGAGAAGTTCTATTTTGATTATTTTTTCTAATGTTGTAACTACTGTATTTATTTTTTATTTTATTTAAAAAAACTAAAAAAAACTGTCCTGCCATATAGGAGAAGTGGGAGTTAAAGGGGTGTTCCCAAGATTAACACTTATCTCCTATCCACAGAATAAGTCATAAATGTGTGAACGCTTGGGGACCCTCCAATGGGACCCCACGGATTACAAGAACGGAGTCCCAAAACCACTATTCTAACTCAAGGCACCCCCTGCAGTAAGGAGGAGTTTGAATGGAGTGCAAGACGAGCATGCGTCCTGCCACACCATTTAATGTGTAGATCGCAGCTAAAGCCAAGATTCTGGACTTTGAAACAATACCTTTAGGTGTCTGGTCTGGTGTATTTCATTCAAGGATCTGGTCTGGGGTCTGACCTAATTTAGGGGTCTGATTTAGGGGTCTGATTCAGGGGTCAGGTAAATTTAGAGGTCTGGGATCTGATTAACCCTTTTCCCTTTCGCATACATACTTGCAGGGAGGCACTTTAGCAGTAGCCAAGGACATACGTCCTTGCTATAGGCTCTAGCTCAGGCTGCGATCTAGGTCTTGTGTTTCAAAGCCTAGAATCTTGGATCTAGCTTCTCCAGGTTGTCTGAGCTACAGCAGGTTGAATTCAGAGCTGCATGTATTTGCAGCTCTTACTTTAGCCCTTGTGGAGAAGTAGATGGGGGCTAGCGGGGGACATGCTGGCAGCGTGCAGGGAGAGGAGGGAAATTTGTGACGTTCCTCCTGTCCCTGTATGGATGTAAATTACCCCAGGGGGAGGGGGTAACATTAACTTTTGCTCATGTTATCACTCCTATTATTAATCAGATAGTGTACTTGCTCTCTAATTGTCACATATGGGAGGCTTTTGTTATTTTTTTCTAGAAAAGGAGTGAGAAGATGAGCACTTGTTCATCTAATCACCCACCTGCACCTAATTAGACAATTTATTGACTCCATACCCATGTTTATGCTGGGGCTAGAGCTAGACTTTTGTTTTTTAGCGTGCAATAAATCGCTGCCCATAGAAATGCATAAAGACCCTTTACACGGGACATTTATCGGGCAAACGAGCGTTCATATGAATGCTCATTCTCAATCACTGCCCTGTATAAAAAGGGCAATGATCAGCCGATAAATGAGCAAACGCTCATTCATCGGCTGATCGTGATGTTCATGCAGCAAAAATATTATCGTTGTCGATATGATGGAAATGTATGGGAGGGAGCGATCGTACTAACAATCGCACGTCTCCATACATAACCAAGCATTTCTCCTTGTGAAAGGAGCAAACGAGCACCGATCAATGACCTGTCTCGTGGATCAGTGCTCGTTTTCACGGACCATATTGGGCCGTATAAGAGGACTATCCATAGGAATGTATTGAGTAGCTTGAAAATCTTGAAGATCCACTCAATCTATTATGTTTTCAATTCTGCTGCATGCAATGATTTGAGTAACATTCATTATCTGCATTTGATGTAATAAATACACAGAGGGCAGGCTTTAACACCTATGTCTGTTGCTAGCCATGTGTCTTAGGGATACATAGTCTAGCCGTCTGTAGAAGTCGTTTGTCAGGCGCATCTGTATATATTTTGATGGAGATTATTAAAAGTAAATTTTTACGTTCGTTACCTTTGCTGATCTGTCTATAAACTGGAGATGACCAGTTGATTTATGCACTAAGTCAGTGATGTGCGTTTCACACTGCTTTTTACTTTAGCTCTGAAATTTCAGTATGTAGCGATTAAAAATAAATTGCTAGAATATCTCTTTATTGGACCTATTTTGAAGAGATTTTCACAGCGATTTTTTTGTAGGGAGATAATTACCGTATTTTTCGGAATATAAGACGTAGTTTTTAGCAGAATAAATCTTACTAAAAAGTACCTGCGTCTTATAGTCGGCAGTCAAGGGACCCAGCAGGGCCCCCTAAGCCCCGTTCTATCTTACTCGCTCCGCGGTCTCCCGGCCACTTCCTGGTTAGATGATTGGGAGGTACGGAAACAGCCGAGTGTTGGCTGAGCTACGCTGTTTCCGTAACTCGGTAGCTCTGAAAACAGAGTACATGGTCGAGGGCATTCCGCCGAATCGCGTGTCGGGCTGCTGTCTTCAAGGTATAGGAGCTATAACATGGGTAGGTAACATTGCTCACATTACCACTTAGACATGCCAGACTATTTGGTGTTACATTACGCCCATATTTTTGGTACTCCGTATTACTAGAAATCTTTCTCTTGTTTGAAATATTTTTGACAACAAATTGTATACTATTTTGGACCAGTTCAAATACACACATGGGGATCTTGCCCACATTTACATTGTATGTATCCTGACTCTTTGTGGTTTATGTATCTCACTTTATGCTATACCCATATGCTCCCCGTCTTGTAAAGACACCTTTATATTGCACTTCATTTTTTAACCTGTTTTGTCAAAATATATGTTTACAATAAAGGATATTTAGTATTTTTCTAAAAACTGTGTTAATTGACCTCATTTATAGGCTATATTGGTAATCATATAGTGTTACCCTCAAAAAAACTCTTTCTGCATGTTCGTTATTGTCTACCATTAATTTAAATATGTTAATTGTCTAATCTAGGGTAATTGGGTTGGGGCTAGCGGTACAACAACGATTAGTGGGGTGCTTTTTTTTTGGGAAGAGGGTTATTTAATGTGTATTTTTTTGTTTCATTTATTTTTGTGCTTTTTTTTTACATTTCTTTTTTTCTTTTTATAGTCTGTCCCTCAAAGGTTAGAACAGACCATTGGTGAACTTTATTAGTTTATATTTTTTAATACCATACTTTTCCACTGTAACTGGTAAAATCTGACCTGTTTCAGTGACAATTGGTTCTAACCTTCTAAGGCTTTATTTACACGAACGTTAAATACGTCCTTGTGATGGCCGTTAAAACAACGGCCGTCACACAGACCTATGCAATTCAATGGGGATATTCAGACATGCAGTGTTTTTCAAGCATCCTGTTTCCGTTGCATGAAACTCATTGCATGTCATATTCTTGTGCTTTTTTTGCAGATCACCCGCCCATTGAAGTCAATAGGTGGGTGAAAAACACGGACAGCACACTGACGCACATCCCTGTGCTGTCCATGATTCACGCACCAGTTCCTTGAAATGCAGAGAAAAAAAAAAGAAATGTGCACCAACACTGACATCAACAACTGATGGCACACGGAACAAACACTGATGGCACACGGAACTGCAACGCATGAAAAAGGTCTTATGCTTCTGTTTGTGTGAAATTCCACATTATATTGCTATTCAATGCTGGAACATGTCATGATCTGTAGGTTGGTGTACCCACTAGGCCGCACCGCCATAGCGGAGTAGCAGCTGGCCAAACAGTGTATCATGTCTATACAAATTCCAAGCACAAGGGTACCTGCAATAGTCCAGACAGTAGCAGCGGCTTAGGCACAGATGGCACTTTGACGACAGGTGATGCAAAACATGGCAGGAGGTACCAGGCGTTGCTGATGACACAAGACATGGTGCAAGACAGCAAGCGGAGAAGACGGCACAACACGACTCCAACACTAGAGAGGGCACAGGAACAAATACAGCACGGGATACAGGATACAGGTAGCAGGGCACGGGAACACTGGGAACAGGATACAACTAAGGGACCATTTGCAAGACTAACAGGAATACAAACAACGCTCAGGCAAGGAGTGAAAGGGCAGGGCCCTTTCTATAGTCCAGGGTGATCTGGATATAATTAGTTAATTATTTACAAGTGCACCCGCTGGCCCTTTAAGACCAGGAACGAACTCGCGCGCGCACCCTAGTGGACATTGCAGGGCAGGGAGACGTCGGCAGGACGAGACGGACATGATTAACTTATATAAATATATGAATGGCCCGTACAAGAAATATTTAAAATCTGTTTCATGTAAAACCAACTCAAGACAAGGGGGCACTCCTTCCGTCTGGAGAAAGAAAAAGAAAAAAGGTTCAATCCGCAGAGGCGACAAGCCTTCTTTAACATAAGAACTGTGAGTCTGTGGAATAGCCTACCACAGGAGCTGGTCACAGCAGCAACAGTAGATTGCTTCAAAACAAGGCTTAGATAATTTCCTAGAACTAAAATATATCAGCTCCTATGTCAATGTGTAGAATTCTTGTTTTATCCCTTCCCTTTCGCCCATCCGTTGGTTGAACTCCCCCAGCTAGCATGCAGAAAAAACGATAAAAATTTCCACTGGTGTGTATATCTCGCTGGTACTTGTGGTTCCACACAGAAGTGAAACTGCAGAAATGCAACTGCTTGCTGTGTATATCCTCGTACGTGATGTTCTAAATCTCCAACAAGGGAGAAAAAGGAGATAGTGCACTACCTTTTGGAAACTACAAATTCCACGACTTTATTCCATACTTACAAAAATGGATATAGATAAAAGCATAAGATAAGCTCTTGTAACACGCCAAATAATGCAACCCGACCCTGGGTTTCACCCTTCTGGCTTCCTCGTGGAATTTGTAGTTTCCAAAAGGTAGTGCACTATCTCCTTTTTCTCCCTTGTTGGAGATTTAGAACATCACGTACGAGGATATACACAGCAAGCAGTTGCATTTCTGCAGTTTCACTTCTGTGTGGAACCACAAGTACCAGCGAGATATACACACCAGTGGAAATTTGGATCGTTTTTTCTGCATGCTAGCTGGGGGAAGGTCAAACCCTTGATGGACACTTCAGACTGTACATCTACAACCGTCTGAGCGGTAAAAAACTATCATTTTGTCTCTGTTTTTTGTGGTGTTGAGGATTTCACCTCTTTTTTACCTGCTCCGGTTGTTCATCTCCTTGTTGAGATATTTCAGTGAGTAGAGTGCTGAGTTGCATATTTCGTTGGTTGAACTCGGTGGACATATGTCTTTTGTCACGCCGATGCCAGCATCTCTATGGAGGGAGACGCCGGCATGAAGAGAGTGTCCTGCAGACGCGGCTGCTGGTAAGTAAGATGTGCCGGCGGTCAGCAACTGCGGGCACTACAGTACCATCCTTAGGCTCCCTCTTCTTAGATCCAGAGCATAGGAGGAAGTTCTTGATGGGAGTTGGGGCATTGATGTTCTCTCCTGGCTTCCAGGGCCTCTCAGGACCAAACCCTTTCCAGTCTACTAGATAGAAAGTCTTTCCTCCTACCCTCTTCTAGTCCAGGATTTCCTTCACCTCGAATACGGTAGAAGAACCGCTGGGAGCAACTGTAGAGCCAGGAGATTTGCTGTAGTGGTTCAGGACCACAGGCTTTAAGAGGGACACATGTGATGAGTTGGGAATCCTGAGAGTAGGAGGCAGACGAAGCTTATAGGACACAGGGTTTATTAATTGCAAGACCTCGAAAGGGCCGAGGAATTTAGGATCGAATTTGTGAGAAGGCATCTTGAGACAAATGTTTTTAGAAGATAGCCATACCTTGATTCCGGGGGAAAACTGAGACGAAACCCTTATTTTACTATCGGCATACCTCTTCATGCGATCAACCACCTGAAGGATCGCGGACTTGGTTTGCTGCCAGATGTGAAGGAAAGTCTCAAATGAAGACTTATCTGCCGGTACTTGAGTCATGGCTGGCACAGGAAGATGATAACACTTTGCTTCGCACTGTAACAAACACAATTACTGTATATTGGATAGGAGATACAGGGTGTACGGGAACACAGTATATAGGATACAACTAAGGGACCATGTGCAGTAAAGAACATAGGCAGACACAACAATGCTCAGGCAAGGAGAGGAAGGGCAGAGCTCTTTTTAAAGTTCAGGGTGTATAGGGGTTGGCTGGGGAACTTTGCACTGGTGCGCGCGCTGGCCCTTTAAGCCTGGAAATGAGCGCGCTCACCGTACAGGACTCAGAGGGGAGCTGAAGCCGCGTTTACCAGCATCTTTGGAGAGGGAGACATCGGCATGAAGAAAGTGTCCTGAGGTCGCGGCTGCCGCTAAGTAGGACATGCCGGCGGTCAGCGACCGTGGGTACAGCATCTTTTTTTGACTGTACTATGTAACTCTTTACCTTTATTTTACTTTTTACTGTGGGCCAAATTCTCATTGCTATTTCATCACGCATCCAACTGATCCGATCCACTGTTCTCTGCTACTAATTTTTCATACCGCAGTGGCTTTAACATATGAAAAATGGCATCAAGTTAGCCTTATGATTCAATAAATACTCAATAAATACATGGAGGTTTTTAGATATTGTTAATCAGGTGTTTCTTTTGCATGATGTCTTTTAAATATACTACATAATAAAATAATTGGAGCCAGGCACAACCCTGAATCTATGACATACGACAATAGACAATGTCTGACCCCTCCTAGTAGTTTTCTTTTAACTTATTTCTTAAGAATAGTCAGAATCCTGAATCATTTTCTTTCTGCAACAAACCTGTCTTCACGCCCAAAGGTAAGATTCCTATATTTTTGCATAGCAGATAGAGGAAAGGGGTGAAAGCCTCAGCACTTGGCACATTCAGATCTGATCTGCTATAGCTTTGTCTATTTTTGCATCGTCCATAAAACCCTGTAGTTCATATTTATTAATAATGGCTTACTTTATACCGATGAAATAAGAGAGCAGTTGGTGAGAATTGCGCCAAATTAATGAAAAAGCTTATTGGTGCATATAGAAATTTCTAACATCAACTTTTTGCTTTAGATAAATAAGCCAAAGGCTGGATTTACACACAGCGTTATGCTGAATTTTTTAATGCAGTTTTTAACCCCTTAATGACCAGCCTATTTTAGACGTTAATGACCAAGCCATTTTTTACGTCTTTCCATTGTCTCATTCAAAGAGCTATACACTTTTTATTTTTGCGTCGACATAGCTGTATAAGGTCTTGTTTTTTGCGGGACAACTTGTAATTTTTAATAGCACCATTTTGGGGTACATAGAATTTATTGATTAACTTTTATTAAAAAATTTTTTGAGGGGAATAGAAAAAAACCAGCAATTTCGCCACACTTTTTTTGCGTCCTAAATTTACGCCGTTTACTGTGTGGTATAAATAACACAAAAACTTTATTCTGCGGGTTGTTCCGATTCCAACGATACCAAATTTGTATAGTATTTGTATGTTTTTCTACTTTTACACAGTGAAAACACTTTTTTTTCAAAATTATTTGTTTTTGTGTCTCCATATTTGAAGAGCCGTAACGTTTTTATTTTTTCGCCGATGCAATTGTAGGTGGGCTTTTTTTTTTGCAGGACGACTTGTAGTTTTTATCGGTACCATTTTGGAGTAGATGCGACTTTTTGATCACTTTTTAATCACATTTTTTTTACGGCTGGATTCAAAGAAAACAGCAATTTGTGCATGTTTTTTTATTTTATTTTTTATTTTTTTGGCTTTGTCTAAACAAAAGTGAGCATTAAACTGCCACAAAAACTGCTTCAAAACTGTGTGTGTGATCCTGGCCTAAATCCACTACTGACTTTGGCTAAAAAAAACTGAGCCAAAAACTGCACCAAGCACTGCATCAAATCTTTGTGTGTGATCCTTTCCTAAAAAGGCTATCGTTTTTCAAATGTAAGGGCCTGTTCACATCAGCGTTTTCTTTCCTTTGAGGGAATCCGTCCAGGGCCGATTCTAGCTTTTCTGCTGTCGGAGGCGAAAATTGAAATGGCGTCCCCCCCAGATCTTGATTGACATCCCCCTGGCTGTTCTACATCACTAGCAGCCTCACAAAAAAAAAAAAATCATAACATCCATTATCTCGCTGCAGATCATACAGTGACTACAGTACTGATTAGAGGCAGAATAAACATTTACAACAAGGGGCGTCTCCATCCGGTCCAGACCTCTGTGATGACTTCTCCCAACCATGGCCTATTTCTGGAGTTTACCATTTAGAGGTCTTCAGCTTCTCACTTTTCAAACCTTTCTGCACCTATAAACGAATATAAAATGTTCATGGTACCACACACACACACACACACACACACACACACACACAAACACACACACACCTCCCCTAAATATAATAGTGCCATACATATACGATATAATAGTGCCCCGCATATAGCCCCCTGTAGACAGTGCCCCACATAGAGCCCCTTGTAGACAGTGCTCCACATAGAGCCCTACCCCCTGTAGATAGTGCTCCACATATAATCCCCACATACAGTCACCTCTGTACATAGTGCTCCACATATAGCCCCCACATACTGCCCTCCCTGTAGGTAATGCACCACATATAGCCCCCACCCCCTGTAGATAGTGCTCAACATATAGTCCCCACATACAGCCCCCTGTAGATAATGCTCCACATATAGCCCCCACATACAGCACCCCCTGTAGGTAGTGCTCCACATACAGCCCCTCACACTTTTAACAGAAAAAAACCACACACACATACAACGCCCCTAAATATAATCGTGCCATACACTACACCTCTAATTCTAATAGAACCATACACTTTGTCCCACGCACACACACACACACACAGACCGTGCCCCCTGTAGATAGTGCCCCGCATATAGCCCCCGGTAGACAGTGCCCCACATAGAGCCCCTTGTAGACAGTGCCCCACATAGAGCCCCACCCCCTGTAGATAGTGCTCCACATATAACCCCCACATAAAGCCACCTCTGTACTTAGTGCTCCACATATAGCCCCCACATACTGCCCTCCCTGTAGATAATGCTCTACATATAGCCTCCTGTAGATAATGCATCACATATAGCCCCCACCCCTGTAGATAGTGTTCAACATATAGTCCCCACATACAGCCCCCCTGTACATAGTGCTCAACATATAGCCCCCACATACAGCACCCCGTAGATAATGCTCCACATATAGCCCCCACATACAGCACCCCCCTGTAGGTAGTGCTCCACATACAGCCCCTCACACTTTTAACAGAAAAAAATACACTTTACATTCTCACCGACGCAAGAGGTGCTGAGTGGCAGGGAAAATCATTCTGCCCTGCCAATCAGCGCCTTTCAACGTTGCGTCGTTGAAAGGCACTGATTGGCAGGCTGTCTTGCCCTGTCAATCAACGACGCAAGTGGCGCCGTGACATCATTGAAAGGCGCTGAATAGCGGGGCACGAACCCCTCAACAGAAAGGCAGATGGAAACCATAGCTTCTGTTTGCATCACCATTGATCTCAATGGTGACAGATACTTTGCTAATGGTTTCCGTTTGCCACCGTTGTGAAAGGGTTACATTTTTTGGACGGAATCAATAGCGTAATCGACTTCCGTGTGCTGTCCGTGATTCACGCACCAGATGCTAAAAAAATGCAGAGAAAAAAAAATACATAAAAAATGTGCAACACTGACAAAAAATGGATGCCACACGGAACACACACCAATGCCACACGGAACTGCAACCCAAGAAAAACGGTGCGTTTTTTACGTGCGCAAAACGGACACGTTCGTGTGAATCAAGCCTTACTGAATTCTGTGTGAAGCTGTAATACAACATTCATAGACTGTTCATGTTTATTGGTAAGGTTCATTGCCAGTAGATGACCCGTGTCATTATACCAATATTACTTGTTTTCCATACAGTATAATTACTCCTGAGGTTTTTTTTATTCAGCAATGGCAGTGATCCTGTCATTAAGGAACACATAGCATGAGGTCTTATTTCTGTTACATATTTATATAAATTACGTTATATAACGCATCTCGCTATGTATGGTGGAATCAGTTTCTAGCGGTTTTCAAACAACCATAATGTGAATGCAGTTTCGTATCTGTAATACAGGAACAATACTCAGACCTCCCATGGATCTACTTAACTTAGTCCACCATGAAACTATGGTAAACCAAGTTTTTAGTTTAAAAAATGCATTTTTTTTATGGCGTTTTTTGTGGTCTTTTTTGCATATAGTGTGCTTTTCTACCTGTGTTTATTATTGTGGTGTTTTTCACATTGCAAATCATTTGATTCAAAGATCATGTCATACAAAGATTCCTCTTTGCAACACATTATTTATTCGGAAAAAAAAACCTGCCACAAATAACCCCATAAAAATGCAACACATATTGACATTTGCATTTTTTTAAAGAGAAATTTAAAAATATCGCCACTAAATGACTACACGGTGATACACCTCTTGCTGTTGTTTTAGCTTGAAATGAAAACATTTGTTGTAGTTTTGCTATTTTGCAAGCATTTTTTCGGTGTTTGGCATGTGACTGTTCTACTTGTTCATGGGTAGGAGTTAAAAAAAAATCAACTAGTCAAAAATTCATTAAATCTACAGCAATATGTATGTTAATAATAGGAGTAATAGTAACAGGGAAAAAGGGATGGGAGGAAACCTCCAGCTCACCAGCTTCACACTCCTGTGCTCGATATCGCCCGGATCAACCGCGACGGCTCACGGCAAGAAACAATGGCAAAAAAGAGAAAGGTCCAGCGATGTGTGATATAAGTGGGGGAAACTCCGTTTCCACTTTATTGAAGATAATACACCGACAAACAAATCCAACAGAATGACGGATAACACCAGGAGAATAACGAGGTGGTTGAAATGGCAAGAAATGAAGCCTACGCGTTTCGAGCACTGGCTGTGCTCTTAATCATGGCTAAGACAAATGACCGACTGCAAGGTGAGGAAATAAATGTATCCTGGGAAAATGGGAGGGTGTGCCGAAAACGTAACAACACCCTCATTTATGGTAATTTCAACACCAGGAGACACGTTCAATGAAAAGGTACGTATAAATTGTAACCTAAATGTATCTAGTATATTGGAGATATTTATGAAGGAAATTCAACTAGAAAATGTGTTAGATACATACTCTAACACAAATCTCGAGAATATATAATGCAGTATATCAATATATTAGATGCTTGCAGAACGTCATGAGTCTAAAACGAATGCATTTAAACAAAAAAATAAAAATTATTTCATGCAAGAAACATAACATTATAAGTGACAAGTGAAAATGAAAATACAGAAAAACAGGAATAATAATGAACACGGAAAACAAAAAACAAATGTACATACGAACATGTAATAATTAGACCGGGATAGTAAAGTCGGCAATAAACTGTCGAAAATAATACAAAATTGATACACTAATACAGAAAAATAGATAACCGAATGAAAATAATGGTATATATATGCAGTACTATGAATGGCACCAAACTAGTAATACATAATGAAAACAATCCATGATCAATCAAATTTGAATACAATATGAAAGTGGGTGTCAAGATGAAAAACAGAAATGCATATATAAAACCGAAAATATTTATATATAACTAACACCGGTCTAGTAAAAATAAGAAAGAAAAAGGAAAAATATCCATATATAGAGATATGTATAGATATATTAAATAGTTAATGAAATAGCTATAACCTACATATGAAAAATGTTAAAAAGTGTAAAATGTAAAAACGAACTATCTTGAAAATGAAATGTAAACCCAATATGCGGGTATATAATGGAACAATATAACATGATACTGGAAAAATTAAGAAATTGAAAGTACCCAAATAAAGAAAATGAAAAATCAAAAAATACCATCCCACGATTGGGGTTTGTTAGATATCAATAATTAGATCTAAATCTGAAGTAGAACACTATTGTAATGAGGTTAACAAATGTACATTCTCAACCGTCTAATGTTTCTAAATGTAATGAGATGAACAATGTACTGAGATCAATTAATAATGAAACATCAATTCCTTTCGAAGATTAAGACCCTGGGGAAATCTAGTATTTAAATGGTAAATCCAGAATGCTTCCCGTGTCTGTAGCCTATGTTTAAGATCACCACCCCTGTGGGTTTTAATCATTCTTTCGATGGCATATATTTGGAGAAAATCGATGTTTCTATTATGACAGGTGATAAAATGTCTGCTTACATTGGAAATGTTGACAATAGCCGGATTCCTAATGTAACTTAGGTGTTCTAATATCCTAGTCTTAAGTCTCCTTGTAGTGCAACCTACATATTTTAAATTACATTGGGAACATTCCACTATATAGACAACGAAGTCACTATTGCAATTGATATATGTTTTTATTGGGAAGCTGGTAGAGTTATGTGAATCTGAAAAAGTTTTAGTGACTTTGCTGAAAGTACAAGTTTTGCACGGGTGGGACCCACACTTGTAAAACCCCATATAATGTAGCCATGTTGGAGATTTGGTATTAGGTGGCAAATATGAAGGGGAAAGAATATTACCCAGAGTTGGGGCTCGACGGGAGACTATACGATAGCCATTTTTCAGTATGGATTCCAATTTAGGATCATCAAACAATATTGGAATATACCGGTGGACCATATCTCGTATTTCGGAAAATTGATTATTATATTGTAAAATTAACGTCGGTTGGGATGAATTATTAATTTTTGATGGATCTCGACTTCTATTGTGTATAGAAAGTAAATCATTTCTGTCTTTAGAATTAACAATAGCCTGGGCCCGATCTAAGGTCCATTTTTTATAACCCCTGTTCCCCAATTTATTACAAATGTTAGTTTGTTCCAACAAGAAACCTTGGTTGGTAGTGCAGTTTCTTTTTGCCCTAGTAAGTTCACCTACAGGTATTGACGAGATGGTGTGTCTGGGATGACTGCTGGTGGCATGGAGAATTGTATTACCTGAAATAGGTTTGTGAAAAGTCTCAGTTTGAATCTTTTTGCCCACCAGCCCTGTTAGTGTCAGATCCAAAAAATGGATACTGACCTGATGATGAATATAGGTGAATGACAGATTGAGCAAGTTGGAATTAATAAATTCAAGAAACTTAGGTATGGCAGATACATCACCCTCCCAGATGATCAGGAGGTCGTCGATGTATCTGCCATACCAATGAATGAATTGGGAGAATGGATTATGGACAGAGAATAGGGTGGTCTCCTCCCACCATGCCATAACCAAATTGGCAATGGAGGGGGAAAACTTCGCACCCATAGAGACTCCTCTGGTTTGGAGGAAATAATGACCATCACAATTAAAATAATTGTGAGTCATCAGAAATGACAAAACCTCAAGCATGAAAGCTTGCAGTTTGTCATCATATGTGCTATATTTCGCTGTATGATGTTTTAAAGCTAGACTAGCTATGTGATGGGGTATAGAGGTGTAAAGGGCCACCACATCGCAACACAACCAAGAATGGTTGAGATCCCATATTTTATTATCAAAAATGTGTAAGACATCCTTAGTGTCTCTCAAATGTCCAGGGGTACGCTGTACAAGAGGCTGTAATAAGAAATCAAGCCACTCAGAGAGTTTCTCTGTGAGTGACCCGATACCCGAGACAATGGGACGCATGGGTGGAGGAATGATACCCTTGTGAGTCTTAGGTAATGCATACAGTATTGGAATAATTGGGTTCTGAACCAACAGGTAATTGTATTGTTTTTGTGTTATGATGCCATCCTCCAAGCCCTCATTGAGTAAATCAGCAAGAAGTTTTTGGAATTTAGAAGTAGGATTGTAATCCAATTTGACATATGTCTCAGTGTCATTCAATAGCTCTGTTAGCTGTTGTACGTACATATTGCGGTCCATTACAGTAACACTACCGCCTTTGTCCGACATGCGGATCACAATATCTCTATTGTCTTTCAGAGATTTAATTGCATCTTTTTGATTGATGGTAAGGTTATGTTGTGATTTCATTTTACGGCTGCGACTAGCAATATTATGTAACTCCCTTTCAATGATGGACTGAAATCTGTCCATCGAATCAGTTCTAGACTGAACAGGGTAATAAGTAGAGTTGGATATAGGGAATTGAGTCGCCATCGTATCTAAAGGCAATGTATTCTGTTCAGCTAAGTCTACCAGATTTAGTAACGCAACTTGTTCATTAAACATGAATGAACGGTAGATGTTAGTGTCTGTTAAGACTATATCTGACGAGTCAGAAATGTTTACTGGGGGTGCTTCAGTATCCCCAAGGAAGTGCCTTTTAATAGTCAGGTTGCGAATAAACTTATTAATATCTAACAATGTTTGAAAAATATCAAACTCTTTATTAGGGGCAAAATTTAAACCAAGGGCAAGTACTTCTATATGAGTGGGAGAAAGAGGAATATGAGACAAATTAATAACATCAATGGTGTCCATTAAAGTCTCTGATTGCGTAGGCGGCGTGGTAGTATGGTGTCCACAGTTCCTATGCTTCCTGCCCCCCCTCCGCCCCCGTTTTTTGGGGGACCACGTTTGGCAGGAAAAGAGTGTCTAAAGGATCCGGACTCTCTTGAAAGATCCGTATCAGATGTTCCCTCACCACCATCTGTTGTCTCCAACTCGGTGGAACTGAAGCTCACTCTGCGTTGGCTGGTGTGACGTTGTCTTGGTTTCCTACGATCTTTAAGAATGGATTTGGATCTGTTATGAGGATAATCCCTTCTGGTCCAGTTGAACACTTCTCCTCTAGCATAGTCTTCTGTGTCTCTGAGGAATTTACTTTTTTTAGTGTCCATGATAGATTGTTCTAACTGGTCCAGGTGTTTCTGTGTCCTAGCTTCCAAGATAGAGAAATCAGGTGAGCTGGAAAATTTATTTGTTTCCTCCTTCAATTTGTCAATCTCCAAATTTAATTCAGCCAACTTGACTTCTTCCTGTTGGGTGATGAGGCTCATAAGTTTCAAAGAGCAATCCGATAAAATAATATTCCATTCCTCTGTAAATTCAACACTGTATTTGAAAGTGGGAATTTTGCGTAAACGTAATCCCCGTGGGATCATATTTTTGGAAATATAATTCCTCAATGTAGTCAAATCCCACCAAACACGTGCTTCATGAGCTAGGAGTTTCTCCAATCCTCTAAAGTGACTGTGCAGAGTAGTATCAGAGTCCAAGGTGTAATTAGTATCTCCAAAGACCGCTGCTGCCCTGTCAGCTCTCGATTTATTGTAATCCTGTGTCATGTTATTATCATGCAATTACAACAAGATAGCCGTGAATAAAAAATCAGAAGATTCCTGATAACTGTTGCTAAAAGCAGTAATTCGTAATGGGAGTCACTTATTTGTTATATCCCATGTTGCCACAATCAAATGAGAAAGGAGAAAACCACCTCGTAGCCAGACTTCAATGAATTCAACAGGATAAACCTGTAGTGTTCCCAAATACTGGCAAGGAACAAGTGCTGGTGTGCACGGAGGTTGAAACCGTATACAAGCAGTAATAGTAACAGGGAAAAAGGGATGGGAGGAAACCTCCAGCTCACCAGCTTCACACTCCTGTGCTCGATATCGCCCGGATCAACCGCGACGGCTCACGGCAAGAAACAATGGCAAAAAAGAGAAAGGTCCAGCGATGTGTGATATAAGTGGGGGAAACTCCGTTTCCACTTTATTGAAGATAATACACCGACAAACAAATCCAACAGAATGACGGATAACACCAGGAGAATAACGAGGTGGTTGAAATGGCAAGAAATGAAGCCTACGCGTTTCGAGCACTGGCTGTGCTCTTAATCATGGCTAAGACAAATGACCGACTGCAAGGTGAGGAAATAAATGTATCCTGGGAAAATGGGAGGGTGTGCCGAAAACGTAACAACACCCTCATTTATGGTAATTTCAACACCAGGAGACACGTTCAATGAAAAGGTACGTATAAATTGTAACCTAAATGTATCTAGTATATTGGAGATATTTATGAAGGAAATTCAACTAGAAAATGTGTTAGATACATACTCTAACACAAATCTCGAGAATATATAATGCAGTATATCAATATATTAGATGCTTGCAGAACGTCATGAGTCTAAAACGAATGCATTTAAACAAAAAAATAAAAATTATTTCATGCAAGAAACATAACATTATAAGTGACAAGTGAAAATGAAAATACAGAAAAACAGGAATAATAATGAACACGGAAAACAAAAAACAAATGTACATACAAACATGTAATAATTAGACCGGGATAGTAAAGTCGGCAATAAACTGTCGAAAATAATACAAAATTGATACACTAATACAGAAAAATAGATAACCGAATGAAAATAATGGTATATATATGCAGTACTATGAATGGCACCAAACTAGTAATACATAATGAAAACAATCCATGATCAATCAAATTTGAATACAATATGAAAGTGGGTGTCAAGATGAAAAACAGAAATGCATATATAAAACCGAAAATATTTATATATAACTAACACCGGTCTAGTAAAAATAAGAAAGAAAAAGGAAAAATATCCATATATAGAGATATGTATAGATATATTAAATAGTTAATGAAATAGCTATAACCTACATATGAAAAATGTTAAAAAGTGTAAAATGTAAAAACGAACTATCTTGAAAATGAAATGTAAACCCAATATGCGGGTATATAATGGAACAATATAACATGATACTGGAAAAATTAAGAAATTGAAAGTACCCAAATAAAGAAAATGAAAAATCAAAAAATACCATCCCACGATTGGGGTTTGTTAGATATCAATAATTAGATCTAAATCTGAAGTAGAACACTATTGTAATGAGGTTAACAAATGTACATTCTCAACCGTCTAATGTTTCTAAATGTAATGAGATGAACAATGTACTGAGATCAATTAATAATGAAACATCAATTCCTTTCGAAGATTAAGACCCTGGGGAAATCTAGTATTTAAATGGTAAATCCAGAATGCTTCCCGTGTCTGTAGCCTATGTTTAAGATCACCACCCCTGTGGGTTTTAATCATTCTTTCGATGGCATATATTTGGAGAAAATCGATGTTTCTATTATGACAGGTGATAAAATGTCTGCTTACATTGGAAATGTTGACAATAGCCGGATTCCTAATGTAACTTAGGTGTTCTAATATCCTAGTCTTAAGTCTCCTTGTAGTGCAACCTACATATTTTAAATTACATTGGGAACATTCCACTATATAGACAACGAAGTCACTATTGCAATTGATATATGTTTTTATTGGGAAGCTGGTAGAGTTATGTGAATCTGAAAAAGTTTTAGTGACTTTGCTGAAAGTACAAGTTTTGCACGGGTGGGACCCACACTTGTAAAACCCCATATAATGTAGCCATGTTGGAGATTTGGTATTAGGTGGCAAATATGAAGGGGAAAGAATATTACCCAGAGTTGGGGCTCGACGGGAGACTATACGATAGCCATTTTTCAGTATGGATTCCAATTTAGGATCATCAAACAATATTGGAATATACCGGTGGACCATATCTCGTATTTCGGAAAATTGATTATTATATTGTAAAATTAACGTCGGTTGGGATGAATTATTAATTTTTGATGGATCTCGACTTCTATTGTGTATAGAAAGTAAATCATTTCTGTCTTTAGAATTAACAATAGCCTGGGCCCGATCTAAGGTCCATTTTTTATAACCCCTGTTCCCCAATTTATTACAAATGTTAGTTTGTTCCAACAAGAAACCTTGGTTGGTAGTGCAGTTTCTTTTTGCCCTAGTAAGTTCACCTACAGGTATTGACGAGATGGTGTGTCTGGGATGACTGCTGGTGGCATGGAGAATTGTATTACCTGAAATAGGTTTGTGAAAAGTCTCAGTTTGAATCTTTTTGCCCACCAGCCCTGTTAGTGTCAGATCCAAAAAATGGATACTGACCTGATGATGAATATAGGTGAATGACAGATTGAGCAAGTTGGAATTAATAAATTCAAGAAACTTAGGTATGGCAGATACATCACCCTCCCAGATGATCAGGAGGTCGTCGATGTATCTGCCATACCAATGAATGAATTGGGAGAATGGATTATGGACAGAGAATAGGGTGGTCTCCTCCCACCATGCCATAACCAAATTGGCAATGGAGGGGGAAAACTTCGCACCCATAGAGACTCCTCTGGTTTGGAGGAAATAATGACCATCACAATTAAAATAATTGTGAGTCATCAGAAATGACAAAACCTCAAGCATGAAAGCTTGCAGTTTGTCATCATATGTGCTATATTTCGCTGTATGATGTTTTAAAGCTAGACTAGCTATGTGATGGGGTATAGAGGTGTAAAGGGCCACCACATCGCAACACAACCAAGAATGGTTGAGATCCCATATTTTATTATCAAAAATGTGTAAGACATCCTTAGTGTCTCTCAAATGTCCAGGGGTACGCTGTACAAGAGGCTGTAATAAGAAATCAAGCCACTCAGAGAGTTTCTCTGTGAGTGACCCGATACCCGAGACAATGGGACGCATGGGTGGAGGAATGATACCCTTGTGAGTCTTAGGTAATGCATACAGTATTGGAATAATTGGGTTCTGAACCAACAGGTAATTGTATTGTTTTTGTGTTATGATGCCATCCTCCAAGCCCTCATTGAGTAAATCAGCAAGAAGTTTTTGGAATTTAGAAGTAGGATTGTAATCCAATTTGACATATGTCTCAGTGTCATTCAATAGCTCTGTTAGCTGTTGTACGTACATATTGCGGTCCATTACAGTAACACTACCGCCTTTGTCCGACATGCGGATCACAATATCTCTATTGTCTTTCAGAGATTTAATTGCATCTTTTTGATTGATGGTAAGGTTATGTTGTGATTTCATTTTACGGCTGCGACTAGCAATATTATGTAACTCCCTTTCAATGATGGACTGAAATCTGTCCATCGAATCAGTTCTAGACTGAACAGGGTAATAAGTAGAGTTGGATATAGGGAATTGAGTCGCCATCGTATCTAAAGGCAATGTATTCTGTTCAGCTAAGTCTACCAGATTTAGTAACGCAACTTGTTCATTAAACATGAATGAACGGTAGATGTTAGTGTCTGTTAAGACTATATCTGACGAGTCAGAAATGTTTACTGGGGGTGCTTCAGTATCCCCAAGGAAGTGCCTTTTAATAGTCAGGTTGCGAATAAACTTATTAATATCTAACAATGTTTGAAAAATATCAAACTCTTTATTAGGGGCAAAATTTAAACCAAGGGCAAGTACTTCTATATGAGTGGGAGAAAGAGGAATATGAGACAAATTAATAACATCAATGGTGTCCATTAAAGTCTCTGATTGCGTAGGCGGCGTGGTAGTATGGTGTCCACAGTTCCTATGCTTCCTGCCCCCCCTCCGCCCCCGTTTTTTGGGGGACCACGTTTGGCAGGAAAAGAGTGTCTAAAGGATCCGGACTCTCTTGAAAGATCCGTATCAGATGTTCCCTCACCACCATCTGTTGTCTCCAACTCGGTGGAACTGAAGCTCACTCTGCGTTGGCTGGTGTGACGTTGTCTTGGTTTCCTACGATCTTTAAGAATGGATTTGGATCTGTTATGAGGATAATCCCTTCTGGTCCAGTTGAACACTTCTCCTCTAGCATAGTCTTCTGTGTCTCTGAGGAATTTACTTTTTTTAGTGTCCATGATAGATTGTTCTAACTGGTCCAGGTGTTTCTGTGTCCTAGCTTCCAAGATAGAGAAATCAGGTGAGCTGGAAAATTTATTTGTTTCCTCCTTCAATTTGTCAATCTCCAAATTTAATTCAGCCAACTTGACTTCTTCCTGTTGGGTGATGAGGCTCATAAGTTATGTTAATAATAATTTAAAAAAAAGCTTGTGTAGGTATGGAAATGTTACGTAAATCACTGGCGTTCATTGATCAATCACTGTAACCTACAGTATGCTTACATTGGCATGTATAGTTACGGATGTGTAAAAAAATCACTGTGGCCAGATTTTGAGAGGTTATATATTATGATCTGGGAGAGTCACTATTAAAACCTAACCCAATATTCAAGAACCAGTATGGAGAACCTAGATGAGTATGAAACGGTGTGAACATTCGTTTCATAAACTGATGAAATGGTAACTGCTTGATTTTCTACAGTAAAAATGTCTTTAATCCAGCATCCAATGTTCCAGAAAGTCGGATAGCCCGGCTTCCAATAAATTTCTCAACCCCAATAAGTGAGTTTTACAATCCAGAATATCTGGATTGATCCTATTGATGCTGGAATAAAGGAATTTTACTCTATAAGGGTGTAGTCACGAGGTGGGGTTTTGTCATATTTTATTGCTGCGTGTCCGAAAACCACACTACAAAACTGCATGCATTTTTACCGCAAATTACAGGACGGGTTTCAGCCATGAGGCAAAAAACACGGCAAAATGGCACAGCGTGAATACACCTTAAGGCCGGATTTACACGAGCATGTGCGTTTTGCGCGCGTATGATGCGTGGCTGCGTGATTTTAACGCAGCCGGCATCATTATGACACTCTGTTTGTATGTTTGTAAACAGAAAAGCACGTGGTGCTTTTCTGTTTTCATTCATACTTTTTACTGCTGTTGCGCGAATCACGCGCGTCACACGGAAGTGCTTCCGTGTGCTGCGCGTGATTTTCGCGCACCCATTGACTTCAATGGGTGCGTGATGCGCGAACAACGCACAAATATAGGACATGTCGTGAGTTTTACGCAGCGGAAAAACGTGTGAAACTCACGGACAGTCTACACGGCCCCATAGACTAACATAGGTCCGTGCGAGGCACGTGAAAATCACGGACGTATATCACATTCGTCTGAATAAGCCCTCAATGTTTTCCTAGAGATTAGCTAATCAAGGATAATTTGCATTGTCTACATTTTGCTAATGGGCAGTTATCGGGCTATGTATGCTACATTTAATACAATGGCGGTATGGATCCATATTCCAGCATAGATTTATATGTGGCAAATATGGCTATATAATAAAAAAAAATTGCCCATCAAAACGCTAACAAGGTTTTACCCACTGTGCCAATCTCTACTATTACTTTTAAAATAAAAGAACAAAAATACATTTTGCTAAAACTTTAAAGTGATTCTTTCCCAACAGATGGATCCTTTACTACAAAATATTGTCGTTCTACTTATGGCAAGTTTCCCTATCTATATGTATGCCTATCCAAATGGACAAGTTACATCTTCTTGTGTCACAATGACTCCAGAGCATGGTGCTTCAGCCCTAACTTCCAGCTCACCTTACACTTTAATCCTTGATAAAAACACCTACAGTTCTGGTGACAAAATAAAAGGTAAGTATGACAAAGAAAGTGTGGCTCTGGGAAAAGTGGGGCGACCAAATGCTGAATTAGGGCCTGTTCACATCTGCTTCAGGGTTCCGTTGATGGCTTCCGTGAGACCTTTCCATCAGGGGAACCCATGAAGGCAAACCAACCTGAAACAATAGCTTTCCGATTGCATTAGCACTGATTTCAATGGTAATGCTTCCGTTGCAAATGGTTTCTGTCCTTCTGTTTCGGAAGGTTTCCATTTTTTTGGGTGGAAGCAATTGCGCAATCAACTGCGCTATTGATTCAGCCAAAAAAGGAAGCCTCACGGAACGGAGACAAACGGAAGCCATTTGCAACGGAAGCATTACTATTGAAATCAATGGTAATGCAAACGGAAGCTACGGTTTCTGTTTGCCTTTCCGTTGAGTTCCTCAGACGAAAGTGTCTGACGGAGCCCATCAGCGAAAACCAAACGCTGATGTGAACACACCCTTACTGTATCAATAATACAGTCAATTCAGAAGGGGGTGGGCAGAGAACTGCTTCGCTGACTTCTACCGCGACCAGGAGTTTTGCAAGCCCCCCTCTCATACAAAATAATGATCTATAAACATATACAGTTAAGTCATACCACTATACCAAATGAAATATTACCTGCTGTCACGATCTGTGGGTGTGTGGACCCACTGGGCCGCACCGCCGTAGCGGGATCACAGCTGGACAAACTACAGTGTACCAAGGTAATATATATAGTCCAAGCACAAGGGTACCTGTGATACTCCAGACAGTAGTAACGGTTAGGCACAGATGGGATATTGACGGCAGGTGATGTAGACGAGACAGATGACACCAGACGTGGTGTAACTCAGCAGACGTGGCAGATGGCAGAACTCGACTCCAACACTACAGCGGGCACAGGAACAACTACAACTCCTGATACAGGATATAGATAGCAGGTCACGGGAACAACGGGAATTGGATAACACTATGAGACCATTTGCAAGACTAACAGAGGAATACGAACAACGCTCAGGCAATGAGCAAAAGGGCAGGGCCCTACTTAAGTCCAAGGTGAACATGGGCTAGTGATGTTAAACATGTGCGCGCACTGGCCCTTTAAGGCCGGGCGCGAGCGTGTGCGCCCACCCTACAGGACACATCAGACATCAGAGTGGTGCGGAAGTGAGCGCTGTGGCTGTCCATGGCTGTGGCTGTCGGGAGGGTGAGTAGTCCCAACGGTCCGCGGCCACGGATGTTACACCTGCATACTGTTAATGAACACAACTCACTATTATAAGACCAATATTACCAATAATAATACATTAGAGGTTCCAAATAATACCGCCACACCATAACCACATATTAACTGAGTAATACCTCCATACTGATACTGAATAATACACCACACCATAACCACATAGTGACTGAATAATATCCCCATACTGATACTGAATAATACCGCCACACCATAACCACATAGTGACTGAATAATACCCCCATATTGTTACTGAATAAAAAAAAAAAAAACTATACAAAGACCAATATTACCACCACACAGCGACCATATAGTGGTGGATGACAGGTATACACAGGAGCTCTACACACAATATAAGTGATTACAGCACATTTATATCTAGTGACTCACAGGTGATTTTTTTTCTAATTAGAGTCGTTCAATTTGGCTTTTTTTCTCCATCCGACCCAGACCACTGACGACTTATTCCAGCCATGACTCAGCTTTCAAGAATTTGACACACAAACACTTTTCCAGCATCCTCCACACCTATACCCCATGCCCTAAACACACTCTTAATCCACAGGGCCCCAGATGGTAATAATGATCCATCAGTGCCCGACACAAAAAAATGGCCCCATCAGTAATCGTGCCCCCTTTGTGCCCCCTAGTCGTTAGTGCCACACAGCCCCCCCACTTAGTATAGTACCACAAAGCCCCCCACTTAGTATAGTGCCACACAGACTCCTTGTATGTGGTGCCACATAGTCCCTACTTGCATAAAGTGCCACACAGCCCCTCTTGTATATAGTGCTACACATTCCACTCCCTTGTATATAGTGCCACACATCCCCCCTCCCTTGTGTATCATGCCATACAGCATCCCTCCCTTGTATATAGTGCCACAAAGCATCCCTCCCTTGTATATAGTGCCACACAGCATCCCTCCCTTGTATATGGTGGCACACAGCCCCCCTTGTGTATAGTGCCACCCGGCCCCTTGTATATGGTGCCACATAGTCCCTCCTTGCATAAAGTACCACACAGCCCCTCTTGTATATAGTGCTACACATCCCCCTCCCTTGTATATAGTGCCACACATCCCCTTCCCTTGTGTATAGTGCCACACAGCCCCCTTTCTTGTATATAGTGCCAAACAGCGTCCCTCCCTTGTATATAGTGCCACAAAGCATCCCTCCCTTGTACATAGTGCCACACAGCATCCCTCCCTTGTATATAGTGCCACACAGCCCCCTTCTCTATAGTGCCACACAGCCCCTCCTTGTATATAGGGCCATACAGCCCCCCATTGTATACAGTGCGACACAGCCCCCCTTGTATATAGTGCTACACATCCCCCTCCCTTGTATATAGTGTCACACAGCTTCCCCCATTTATATAGTGCCGCACAGCCCCCCCTTGTATATAGTGCTACACAGCAATTCCCCCTGTATATTGCCACATAGTCCCCCCCAAAAAAAATAAAATATTGTACTTACATTGCCACGTTCCGACGATGGATGGAACGCTGCACAAGCTCCTATAGGGATGCATGCGCAGACGAGCGTTATGCAGTGACGTCATCATGCCGGCCTGCGCAGGGAGTATTCCCAGTGCCTTATAGGCTCCAGGCCTAAAGTGGAATGCAGCCTATAGTATTCATTTTTATCTGCTTCCTGAGGAGGCAGATACAAGTGAACGTGGCTGTCACTAGCACCAGGGCCCCCTCCGGCACTAGTGAAGCTACGAGCATGAAGGGGTCTGTGCCACCTGGCCCATAAATGTTGGCGGGCAGGGGACCCTAAGAGCATGGGGACCCTGTGCAATTGCCCAGTTTGCCACTTGCCAACTTAATACTAAGTGATTACATGTATGGTATTGGTATGTTACTGGGACCAATAACATACATTAGAACCTACACGCACACATTCCTTGAGACCCTATTTTGGTCTTTACTAGCAATCCTATAGATTGGAATACATGGCCAATTCATTCCACATAAATTATATATAACTTCCCTCCAAAAACAGAAATTCCATTTAGCTTAATTTCTTCTGAGATTGTGGAAGGAATAGTTTCACTGCATTAAGATAAGTCAGGAAACTGAACAACTGACCTGAAAGAGAATCTATCCAACAGAATCTATGAGATATCAGTGAGGCCACGCATGAAGTCTGGGGGTGAGCAGAGGTCTTACTAACCATTTATTGTGGAGACCTCTGTCTATCAATATGTTGTATTTCTCAAACGCTCGTCTAGATTTACATATGGTTTTGATGTACTTTTCTTTTTATCCAAATCTGTAGTCACACTCAGCAGCAGCAGTGCGACACAATTTAGAGGTTTTCTTATCCAGGCACGTTCAGGGAGTTCTACTATCCCCGTGGGCTCCTTTGTGACCAGCAATTCTAACACTCAAGCCCTGACTTGTACTTCGGCTGCAGTAAGTCTAAACGTGTTTATTTCGAACAGTTTTATATTTTCCTTGTCCCTTATGCACAACTAACTTTGCCACTGTAAGGGAATCACTGGTTGAGCAATTCCTAGGGTGGAAGATTTATGGAATTGCTATGTGAGCGATATCCCAAAGGCTGCTGGAGACTGTCGGAACTGAGCGTGCAAATAAATCCACAAATCCAAATCTGCCACAACTCTGATCAACAATGTCTAAGGCTTCTCTATGGTTTTCACCAGAGCCCACCGCAAGGCAGGATGGTTTTTGCTGCATAGAACCCAGGTTGTTTTAACAGAGTCTGGTGTTGGATCAAAGGTGCAATGCAGGCAATACCAGAACAGGTAACAAGACAGCCAAAGGGTAAACAGAAAGTCCAAATCACAAAGCTAGTGGATGTCAGGAATAGCAGAGGTCAGCCGGGAGCAGAAAGTTCAAATCCATATGCAAAGGGGAATCCATAGACAAGTCGAGGTTCAGTACCAAATAGTCAAAGCTACAGGGTATAGTCAGAAGCTTGATCAAACACATGCAGCAAGGAAATTCACAAGCAAAGAACACAGAAGCAAGCCAGGTTTAAGTACTCCACCCTTACACCTGATAGGAAGAAAGACAGAGAAAAGGGATAGGTTGAACAACTAAAACCAGAACTGCCCAGAAGCTAGACTAGTAGTCAACGTAGTCTTAAAAGGACGGACGTTTCCTAACAGCTGCATTAAATAAGTAATACATGGAACTTGAATGGAGCGGTGAATCCCACTTGTTGCAATAAAAGATGGGCACGTCACTAATATCTTGTTCCTTAAAGTGGATCTGACACCTGAATATGCTGCCCTACTTAATGGCAGCATATTACAGGGACATCCTCACGAAAGAATACAAATATATTGCTGTATGGCTTATAGAACCTAACATGTTATACAGCAAACTCATATTGTAGTTATCTGCTGTATTCATGAAGGTTGCACTCTCGCTTCCTCTCTGTTTCTGGCTGACCCTCTCACCAGTGACTGGGAGATATGCTGCTGCCAAACCACAATGTTCTTGCCTGCTTTAAAGATGCGATCAGATAAAGTTGCCTTCTCTGCTTGCCAGTAAAGAAGTAGAGATGAAGCTTTTATTCAGAAATACAGCTTGTAGTGTGGAAGGAGACTCAAACAGTAAGAAACACACAGGGGAGCCAGCAGCTTGCTTAGATGAAGAGAGCCTGCATACAGCACTGCTCACATACAGCATAGAGCTCTCCCCTCTACTGCTCATCCTCTCACTGTGTAAGCTGCAGGCTCTCCCTCTTCTTAATTGATATAGGGCTGGGCTCTCCCACTCTAAAAAGACATGTAATGAGGGGGGGCATTTGTAAAGCTTGTTTTATAGAGAGGAGGCAGAGGCAGTGAAACAATACAATCTGTCTATACAAGCTATGGCAGGGAAGGGAGGAACTGCAGTAGAAAGGACACGCCCCCGAGCTGCCAGCCTGATGAAAATCTAGCAGAGCAATTAGAGTAGTGCATGGGGAGATCTCTGAATTCATGTAAGATACAGGGCGGGTTCTAGCTGTGTTAGAAAGAGATTGTCTTATTTTATTTTTTTTATTATTATGGGACAAACACTTTAAACGGTTATTCCATTATAATAGTGCATATATTAGTCTGTGTAAAAAAATAATAATGGTATATCGCAGATTAGTCCAGTATAATGCATGCATGCAAAAACTTAATAGAACTAACTGTGGCTTCAGTCATGTAACCCCCACCGATGCATCATGTGACCCCAGGCATTCAGTGAACACTGTCCAGGTATCAAATAGGTGAATAATTGTTTATTTAGAAGCAACAGCATCTCATCATTATGTCTGTCAGTGTCAATGCCAGAGTATCTCTTATATTCTTCCCCCTGTCCCGCGGGTGTGTGTGTGTTTTATTTTTTTTATAGTTAACTATATTAGCAACATGACATCGCCTAGCGACAGGCAGCCATGTTATACACGCACAGTGAAGTAGTTGTTGCTATAACCATAATAATAATAATTATTCTGCCATTGAACCAGTGGCGTAAATATCGCTATAGCAGCCGCAGAGGCTGCTACGGGGCCCGCAGCATGAGGGGACCCGTGCCACCCGCCGGCACGGGCCCCCCCATGGCCGGTGGCTCCGCTAGCAGCTGCTATGGCTGCTAAAGCGCGACGCCACTGAAGTGGTTGTTCCTACAAAAGACATGCCTATCCCCTGTATGGCGTTATCTACAGGGGGGGGGTCTGTATGGCGTTATCTACAGGGGGGTCTGTATGGGGTTATCTATAGGGGGGCTGTATGGCGTTATCTACAGGGGGGCTGTATGGTGTTATCTACAGGGGGGCTGTATGGCGTTATCTACAGGGGGCTGTATGGCGTTATCTACAGGGGGGCTGTATGGCGTTATCTACATGGGGCTGTATGGTGTTATCTACAGGGGGGATTTGAGGCTGTAAGAAGTTATCTACAGGGGGGCTGTAAGGTGTTCTCTACATGGGCTGTGTATGGCGCTATCTACAGGGGGTTGTGTATGGTGCTATCTATAGGGGGCGCTGTGTGGTGGAATCTATAGGGAGGCACTATCTACAAGGGGGGGTTGTGTGATACCCAGCGGAGGGGGGGCCCCAGACAAAAGTTTGCTATGGGGCCCAGTCTTTCCTAGTTACGCCCCTGCATTGAACCTATTCAGCTAGCCCTTTGATGTGGTGGTGTGCTGACCCAGCATACAAAGTATGTAATGTAAACCTGTTGCTAACCGAATGCTAGGGGTCACATGACATGTAGGGGGTCACGTGACTGGTGCTATGTTTAGTTCTATTCTGTTAGCCCATGGATGCATTACCCAAGATTGATTCATGGGCTCCACGATTTTACTGTGCAAACAGGGGTCAACTGCAGCAATATAAGAAAGGTATCTGAGCCGAATTTAAATATATGTATAGATTATTTTTTTTATTTCCTATTCTATAAAATACATGTCAAAAAGAAAAAACAGAATACCACTTTATCTGTAGTTTTACCTGCAAAAGTTTTTTTGCGAAATTCTAAGGCATGTTTTCATATGGATACAAATGCCCAAAAAAATCTAGAAAGTAGGTTGTGCAAAACGTTTTAGAAAAACTACCACTGAGCATGCATGATGTGAACTAAACAAAGATTGCCTGTTTTTGCTCCCCCACATTCCTTATTACAGTAAAAGGGGTGTTGGACATATGGACTTTAATCCACGGGTGTATTCACACGTGCAGGTTTTGTTCAGAGTTTTTTTTTGCATATTTTGAAACCAAAACCAGTAGTGGATTTGAATAAGAGGAGAAGTAGTATCTGCCCTTTAGGGTATGTTCACACTGCCTATTTTCAGATGTAATTCGGGGATTTTACGCCTCGAATTGCGCCTGAAAAGACGGCTCCACTACACCTGCAAACATCTGCCCATTGCTTGCAATGGGTTTTATGATGTTCTGTTCAGACGAGGTGTAATTTTACGCGTCGCTGTCAAAAGACGGCGCGTAAAAAGACGCCCGCGTCAAAGAAGTGAATGTCACTTCTTTGGACGTTTTTGGAGCCGTTTTTCATTGACTCCATTGAAAAACAGCTCCAATTGCGTCCGTAATGGATGCCGCGAAAAACGTGAGTACTTGCAAAAACGTCTGAAATTCAGGAGCTGTTTTCGCCTGAAATTGTTAAGACGTGTGAACATACCCTTATAATTTCTCTCCCTTTGTAATCCACACCTGGTTATGGCTTCAAAAACGAGCATAAAAATACCTGGCCAAAAGCTGCCCATATGAATACACCCTAAGGGCTTATTTAGACGAACGTGATATATGTCCGTGCAGCGCGTGTTATTTTCACGCGCCTCGCACGGACCTATGTTAGTCTATGGGGCCGTGCAGACTGTCCGTGAGTTTCACGCAGCGTTTGTCCGCTGCGTAAAACTCACGACATGTCCGTTATTCGCACATCACGCACCCATTGAAGTCAATGGTTGCGTGAAAATCACGCGCAGCACACAGAAGCCCGTGTGACGTGCGTGATTCACGCAACAGCAGTAAAAAGTATGAATGAAAACAGAAAAGCACCACGTGCTTTTCTGTTTACAAACATACAAAAGAGTGTCATAATGATGGCAGCTGCGCGAAAATCACGCAGCCGCGCATCATACGCTGCTGACACACGGAGCTGTTAAGTATCTTTTGCGCGCGCAAAACGACGCTTTTTTTGCGTGTGCAAAAGGCACACGCTCATGTAAATCCGGCCTCAAGGTGTTTCAATTTCAATGCAATTTTGGGTGGGCATCTCAAAAAGGTTTCACAGTATCTAACTATACAATATATACACCGCGTTCCAAATTATTATGCAAATGTTATTTTTCGCTGATTTTCCTAAATAGTCGATGCAAATGACAGTCAGTATAATCTTCAAGCCATCAACCGTTGGAGTATAATGCGAATTTTATTGAACAAATCTCCTAATGATAATTTAGAAGTAAAAAACTCAAAATGCACTGTTTCACATTATTATGCACAACAGAGATCAAAACATTTTAAAGGTTGTAAAGAGAACTAAAATGGTCATTTGTTGAATTTGCAGCATCAGGAGGTCATATTTATAGAAATCAAAAGCACTTTCAATCAAAAAAAACTTAACAGGCCAAGTTACATATTAACATAGGACCCCTTCTTTGATATAATACTTGCATCCATTGAATTTGTGAGTATTTGGACAGTTTCTGCTTGAATATCTTTGCATGATGTCAGAATAGCCTCCCAGAGCTTCTGTTTTGATGTGAACTGCCTCCCACCCTCATAGATATTTTGCTTGAGGATGCTCCAAAGTTCTCAATAGGGTTGAGGTCAGGAGAACATGGGGGCCAGACCATGAGTTTCTCTTCTTTTATGCCCATAGCAGCCAATGACACAGAGGTATTCTTTGCAGCATGAGATGGTGCATTGTCATGCATAAAGATAATTTTGCTACGGAAGGCACGGTTCTTCTTTTTGTACCATGGAAGAAAGTGGTCAGTCATAAACTCTACGTACTTTGCAGAGGTCATTTTCACACCATCAGGGACCCTAAAGGGGCCTACCAGCTCTCTCCCCATGATTCCAGCCCAAAACACGACTCTGCCACCTCCTTGCTGACGTCGCAGCCTTGTTAGGACATGGTGGCCATTCACCAACCATCCACTACTCCATCCATCTGGACCATCCAGGGTTGCACAGTACTCATCAGTAAATAACACGGTTTGAAAATGAGTCTTCATGTATTTCTGAGCCCACTGCAACCGTTTCTGCTTGTGAGCATTGTTTAGGGGTGGCCGAATAATAGCTTTATGCACACTTGCAAACCTCTGGAGGATCCTACACCTTGAGGTTCGCGGGACTCCGGAGGCACCAGTGGCTTCAAATACCTGTTTGCTGCTTTGCAATGGAATTTTAGCAGCTGCTCTCCTAATCCTATTAATTTGTCTGCAAGAAACCTTCCTCATTATGCAACGATCGAACCCGTCTGTGCTCTGAATCAGCCACAAATCTTTTCACAGTACGGTGATCACGCTTAAGTTTTCTTGAAATATCCAATGTTTTCATACCTTGTCCAAGGTATTGCACTATTTCACGCTTTTTTGCAGCAGAGAGATCCTTTTTCTTTCCCATATTGCGGAACGTCCTTCTTAAGTAGTTTTCCTTTGGGATTGGGCACACTTGGCAAACTAATTATCACAGGTGTCTGAGATTCATTACAATGATCCAAAGAGCCCCAAGACACAATACCATCCATGAGTTTAATTGAAAAACTAATAATTAAATGTTTATGACACTTAAATCCAATGTGCATAATAATTTGGAACATGGTGTCGAGCACACAAAGTGGTATTCAATTGCTGTCACCCTAACGTCATACAGTATGTTATAATTACAGAGCTCAGTAAGCCAAACATCAAATGTTGGAAAGACCAGCATAGACGTTACCTGGGTTGCTCCAGTCTCCAATATTGCAGATATTCAACTCAGGTAAGATACTCTTATCAATTAACCCCTTAATGACAATAGATCTGGTCCTTAATGACCAGACACTTTAAAGCGATTTTTGCTCTAAGCCTTAACTTTATTAATTTGTTCGGCTGCCAAAATGTTTCAGTTTTATTAAGAGGAATATTTACAAAAAGTTATATATATATATATATATATATATATATATATATATATATATATATATATATATATATATATATATATACACGCATAAAGATATTTTTAATATATAGGTTGTATTCACACTAAAATAAAGCATTAGAATGGGTTCCCAATGTAGTCTCGAGTAGACAGGCGGACTATAGCAACAGCTTGGGTTGGCGCAATCAGGTCCTTCCACCCAATGTAAACTCTCTTTCCAATTTCCCACTAAACTCCATAATTTCATGAGAGTATGAAGCCTCCAAGATGTTATATTAGAATGCAACACCAGGGGGAGGGGGGAATCAATAGGTATGCCCATGGTTCCATGAGTGCTCCTAGTATAGGTGCCAGAAAGAACATTAGATAAGGGCCAACTCTTAGTTCTCTTTCAAGGTACCAGGTTATTTATCTAAAGTGCTTCTGTACATTTAAAAGCGCACAGGTTTTTAATCCCAGAACCATATGCCATGCATCTATCTATCTATCTATCTATCTATCTATCTATCTATCTATCTATCTATCTATCATCAGCCAATATGTTTTTTAAATCGAACAAATTATATGAACTGTACACTAATCAGGTATTTGGCTATTGGCTATACAAATGTAATGTATCTTATAGAGCAACCGTTGTACAAACTGAGAAGGTGTTCTGGACAAATGTGATGAGTGCAAAGATTACATATGTTCCAACGACCAACACTTCCAGTACCACAGTGGGAAATCCATCCACTACCAGTACCACAGTGGGAAATGCATCCAATACCAGTACCACAGTGGGAAATCCATCCACTACCAGTACCACAGTGAGAAATCCATCCAATACCAGTACCACAGTGGGAAATCCATCCACTACCAATAAGACAGCGACCACAACTAGATCCAACATACAAGCGCCCACCAGTGGAGTCCAACATGTAAGTCTATTTTATTTCCTGCCCCTTTGTAGTTCCTGACAGTAACCATCAAACAACCAGCTAACCTGTATTCTCCTATTTCCTACATATCGAACTCCTAATAAAGATTATTGCATGCTCTAATATGCTGTAAAGTATTGGCTCTTTAAAACGTTACACCCATTATTTTGCAACGTACACAGTAGAAGCACGCATAGGGGCTTAGTGACTAATGTTATACAGTATATGATTATGCTTTCTAACAAATGCATGCTTCTAACAAAAGAAATAGAATGTTAATCTGCCTTAAGTAATTTAATTATATAGTCTTCATTGTGCCGTTTTTTTTTTCCTGTAGACGCGGACCTTTGAAGGATTACTCTTAACTTGTGGTGTCTTGTTTGCTTTTCTGGGTTGATAACTCTGAAGATTCAATCACTCAGAATCAGTCTGTGTAGCAATCCAGGACTTTTCTGAAATCTGACAATGAGATGCATCATAGGCTTAGTTTGGACGTATATGTTTTCTCTACTTGAACGCATTATGAAATATGTCTGACAAAAAGAAGACTGTACTCACATGTGATGTAAATATAAATAAAATCTATAAAAAGAATACCACAAGGTGTTTGTCAAACTATTAAACAGTGAATATACGGAAGAAGGGCACCATAGAGTAAATGGAAAGAACCTCCAGATTCTTAGCCACAGCAGCCCTGTTTTAATGAACAAATGATAAAAAAAACATTACAACAATTTTTCTCTTCATTAAAACATGACATATAAAAGACTCCTACTGTACTTACCAGATAGAGGTCATCACTAGGTACTTTATATCTATAAATACTGGTATCTGCTGGCACCACTTGTCTCATCATAGACAACCATATTACTATGAGGGACGGTGTGACAAAGCGTTAATTGCCATGGGTCTGGCTCCCCTAACAAATAGCTGACTTACATAAATGACTGCCCATGCAATACAGAGTAAGAGCCACTGGTTGGTAGAGGCTCTCGGCTCTGGCTCATAAAGACTGTCCCAAGCGGGTCATCTTCTCTATGACCTCCATATGCCTTAATAGGTCATATGTAAAGAGGTTGTCGGGATGACACAACCTCTTTAACCAAAATTTCAAACACAACTTCCTTTTAATAAAAACTAGCAATATTTCTACCACTCCCGGGACTAAGCCCTGAGAAGACACCAAAATATCAAATTCGTATGACAGATCAACACAGTGCCCATAAGTCTACATAAGTCTAATTTGTTTCCCAGCTTAATTTAATGTTTTACTAATTTAGAGATTTTTGAATACAGACATTTCAAAATATTGTATTGGTGGTGGTCTATGAGCTAAGATCTTCACCGATTTCCAAAACTGAGAGAAGTTCTGTTAAGCCCATAATCTTAGAGATTTTCAGCATTGGTCTGGGAAACATCATATTCTGGTGGAACACCTGGACATTCTAAAGAGCTGAAGAGTGACAATGAAGGTTCATTTACACGGTCCATTAAGCGGTGGAACGGGCGTTTTCCGATTGTTGGCCCATGTAACTAGGGCAACAATCAGTTGACGAATGAGAAATGCTCATTTATCGACTGATCACATCATTTGCGCAGCCTATAAAGTCATTATTGTTGGCAGTAGATCTCCCTGTGTGCTGCCAATAATGATGCAAACTGATGGGTATTGAACGATTATACGATTGTTCGTCCCCATACAGAAAGCATCGTCACTTGTAAAAGGGCACGTTAACAGCCCTGTTTTAAGCATGTTAATGCCATGGTATGATACCATTCAGTTACACTATTAAAAGTATACACTACAATATTTGGAACACACCTTAACCGTATATAACATCCTCTTCTTTAAGTGATATTTGCTGAGAGACAAGTGGTGATGCTTGCCCATACACATTAGATACATTTCAGCCTAAACACACTGATCTTATGCTTCGTTCACATCTGCATTAGGGCTCCGTTCTGTCTGAGCTTTCCGTTGGAACGGAGCCCTGACTCAATGGCGACAGATCCGGTGCCAATGGTTTCCGTTTGTCTCCATTGTGCAAGGGTTCCGTCGTTTTGATGGAATAAATAGCGTAGTCGACTATGCTATTGATTCTGTCAAAACCTATGGTTTCCGTTTGCGTCAGTCAGTGTCCCGTTCCGAGGGAAAACTCAGACGGAACGTCAGAACGGGACCCTGGTGCAGATGTGGACGAAGCCTAATGTGTATGGTGGGAAAGCCTTTGTTACTGTGGGAGATAAGCCACGGTCAGACCCCTTCCCCATTGAAATAGACATGCTCGCTCAGCCGACCATGATTATGGTGTTCGACCAACATCTATTGTATGTGTGTGACCAGCTTAAAGAGGATCTGTCTCTAGTTTAGTAATTCCGTATCTCCTAGCTAATCTAATAGGTGCAGTCACACTGATAACGCTAGTGAAAATTGTGTCCCAAAACGTTTATTATTTAAAAAGTTAGGAGCTTTTTTCTAAATATGTAAATGAGCCTTTATTAGACAAGTGAGAGGTAACAGCAGCGATTCTCCTGAGGTGGAGCTACGTCACTGCCTCTGATCTGTCCTATCAGCATGGAGCTGCTTTACACAGTATGAGACACATTCTAGAGGGAAGGGGCATCACTTCAAACAGCCATTTCTTGGGCTGTTCTGGTGGCATATGAAAGAGGAGATACTAATCTTTCATATGATACCAGGAGTTCTAGACACAACCAGAGATATCGCCAGTTGAATACACAGTTGGATATGGAAGCTGTATACTATATGATCATGCTGTGTTGAAGGGCAGGGGGAGAAGCTGTATGCTGATTGGACAGGATCATACAGAAAACATTACACCTCCCAGAGTGAAAAGAAAGAGTCACTGTCACGTACTCTCTGCCTGCGGCTCCCTCGGTCTCCAGGACATCGAGAGTTACTTGCTCGGGTGTCGCCTGGCCTGGCAGACTGAGGCAGTCTGCAGCCAATAGGAGCTCAGGAGCATCAGGAAAATCAAAGCCTGGCTGATGTTCCTGAGCTCCCGCCCTCTCCTTATTTAGTTCAGCCTAGGATAGTTGGCATTTGTCTGTAATTAGAGTTTTCTTGCCTGGTGCTTTCTCTTGTTTCAGACTCCCCTGAGCGACTTGCTTTTTGACTTCTTGTGACCTGACCTCGGCTGGACTCCTGACTTTTCTTTGCCGTCTGACTTTTGTTTTTTCCGCACTCTCCCGGTTTGACCCTGCCTGCCTGACTCCGCCTTTTGCGCCCCGACTTGTCCGCAGTGCAATTGCCCTGCCTCTCCCTCCGTGTACTTCTCAGGTGACCCTTTGTTATTTTGTACTCTCTCTGTCTTATCTGTTTATCGGTTTCACTTGTACCAGTATAGGGAACGCCGCCCAGTTGTGCACCGTCGTTTAGGTCGGGGCGTACAAGTAGGTAGGGACAGAGCTTTGGGAAGAACAGGGACCTCAAGGTTTACTGTGTGTTTGTTCATGACAGTCACCTCCTATTTGGCTATTAGAGACACATTAGCATATTTAGAAAAATGCTCATAACTTTGCAAATAAGCGTTTTAAAAGAAAACAAAACTAATTACACTGTAGTTATCAGCATCAAAGCGCCTATTAGACTAGTTAGGAGATAGGGAATTACTAAAGTAGTGACAGACTCTCTTTAAAGGTGTCCATATACATCAGATTAAAGTTGGACAAAGTCCCCCATTTTAATGTCATTGGTAGCTTATATAATGCATTTGGTGGCAGCACACTAGTCCCCTACTGGTAAAACTCAGGGGAAAGTAGGATTGGCATTGTTCCGCTGGGAGAAAGACCTCTGCCAGAGGTGCCTGGAGGTGACAAAACAGCGGATTATTCCTTTACTCATTAAAGTAAGCACGATTATGGAGAGGTGGGAGAGCTGTCAGTCAAACCGGTATTTGGTTGACAGTTATCTAGTGTGTATGGCTGGCCTAAGAGCACATACAAGAAATGTGGCTTCTTTTGTTGTGATGCCCACCATCTTCAGTGTACAGAGGAGGATAGGAAATATATCACATTTCTATCGGAAATGAAAATAATAGTGGTTGTAACAATTAATAAACAATGTCAGTAGTGATTCAGGCCAGGGAGTCTCAAGAACACCACAAGTAAACATGAGAATACCTAACACCTTGATTATTTACCGGCACAAGATTACATCATATATCATAAAAACACTGCTGACTCCTATGACATCACTGACCACAAAGATCAGGAGGGTGAGAGGCGCTGTAATGCTGTGCTGTGTCTTACTGTTCATAAAAGTTATAAATGTAGAGCAGTGTTATAGTATTTGCATGTTGAGCTCATATACTGACAACAATAAATATGGCTGAAACATGTTCTTGATTTATTGTACTTTTTTTCACTCATACAAGGACCCAAAAAAATAATTGTCGTTATAGTCAATGTGAATAACATAATAAAACAGAGCACACCTTAACCATGGTGTATTTCTGGAGCATTGTTTAACTAGACAGGGAATACCATTAATGATCACAGTATTACTGTACGTGGCTGTGAGGAAGAAAATACTATTTACATCAGCAGAAAGGACATTTGCAATTAAATTAGTCTGTACAGAGGCGTAACGTGAAGCTCCTGGGTCCCATTTTTAATGCTAGTGTCTTCTATGTGACAGAGGGGCCTTTGAGCACCCCCAGGTAACAGGGCCTGGGTGTGACTGCTACCTCTGTACCTTATACAGTTATGCCCCTGAGTGTGGATAGGCAATTCATTCCTGTAGGAGGCAATTTTGTAACAAAAATAGAAGGGATGTATTCTGCCCTCTCCTCTGTTTTCTAAAGGGATATTCTCATTTCAGACATTTATGGCATATCCAGTGGATATGTGTATGATAAATGCGGGTCCCACCTATGGAATGGGACCCCATGAACCCCATCCTACCTTGTCGCTGCTCTCGACCACTGAGTTACGAGATGGCTGGGAGCATGGTAACAGCAGAGCTCGCGGTGCTAATCTATTTTTCAGAACTTATATTCACTTCTAGGGGTGTTACAAATACAGCGTAGCTCAACAAGTTCGGTTTCCATACTCCCAGTCACCTAGCTCAGCACTCGTCAGCCCCATAGAAATAAATGGAGCAGGGGTCGAGCATGCGCAGTACCGTTCCATTCAAATGGGGCTCTTAGAAACGGCAAGGTAAGCCCGTTTCCATGATTGGTGGACCTCCCAGCAGTTGGGGGTACATAACATTCTTGGGGGGGGGGATCCAGACAAAAAAAAAGCAAGGAGACATTGTTTTTTTGCATAAAAAATGTGCTAACATTATTTTACAAATAGTTAGGAATACAGGGATACCAAATCCGTATAGTTTTTTTTTATGTTTGATCACTTTTATTCAATGAATGCTATTTTTATGGAACAAATATGTTTATTATATATTTTATTTGTCTTTATTAAATTTTCTTTTACTTTTTTGTGTCACTTGGGGAATTTTACTTGTTAATTTAACTTTTAACAAATAATGCATTGGAATACCTCTGTACTCCATACATCGACAGTGATGTCAGGGGCTTCCCCAGAGCAGGAGTCCCAGTGATGTCAGGAGCACAGATGGAGTCCCAGGATGAGCCTGCTAGCGCTCTGCCCGGGACTCCAGCTCTGGGGTTGCCTCTGACATCCATTTCCATATATGGATAGTGATGTCAGGAGCAGAGCTGGAATCCCAGGCAGAGTGCTAGAAGCGGGACTCTGCTCTGGGACTCCAGCTCTGGGCAAGCACCTGACATCACTGTCCATATGTGGACACTGATGTTAATGGCTTCCCCAGAGTTCCGGCGCAGAGCCTATACTAGTGCTCTGCTCCTGGACTCCGGCTCTGGGGTTGCTCCTGATATCACATTCCGGTCCAGGAGGATCCCCTGACGTCACTGTGTATGGACAGTGACGTCAGGGGCTCCAACAGTAGAGGAATCCCCAGCCAAAGTGTCGGCAACGCTAAGGCTGCAGATTTCACTCCTAGAGGGAGCCCCAATGGAGCTATCTACCTGGGGTGTGTGTGGCATTATCTGCAGAGGGCACTGTGGCAGCATCTGCAGAGGGCACTGTGGCAGCATCTGCGGAGGGCACTGTGACACTATCTAAAAAGGGGCTGCCCAATCTTGACATGTGTGTTTGCCAAACACTGCCAACTGAGCCGCCGGACTGCATTTAGCGACACTTAAACTGGAAACCTTTATTGTTGAAATAAGCACGTGGAGAAATATCTCAAATTTTAAACCTAGCGGTATTATTATAGTAATAGGTTTATCTAGCAAGCAAACCTCCTAGAATAGCGAAAGCTACGCTCATTAAGAGAAAACAGGGAGGCTTGGGCTTACCTGACTTTCAGTCCTATTATTACGCTGCAGTGGCAACTAGAATCCTAGACTGGTTTCATCATGATATCAAGTTATGGATACGTTTAGAGGCCTCTTTATCACCAATACCAATGACTTCCATTCCTTGGCTTAGGTCTCAATATTATGCACCGGTAAAAAAAGAAAGCCCAGCTCCCTTTTTATTGAAGGTCAACACATGTAAAAGATTCAGGGGACGGTCGATATGGTTTCCGCCACATGGCCCCTTTGGTTCTGATCTCCAACAATGTTTCATTCCCTCCGGGATTAACTAATAACTTCTTAGCTTACTCGTCCAGACCATCATCCTTAACTTTCCAACATCTGTTAACAGATCAGGGTTTGAAACCTTCTGACTAAATTATCCCAGAATGTGAGCGCTCCTTGATGCGACGTTGGGATTACCTACAACTACAACACTTTTACAATGACAATAGAAATAAGTTACGTTTTCATAGTGAATTAACTCCCTTCGAACAATTGTGCCTCTTGCCTACACCGCCATCCAAAGCTATTTAGCCGATTTACAATTTAATCCTAGACTTAAGCAAAGGCATGCATCCCTCATTTGTGGCAGGTTGGGATAGGGAACTGGCGACGTCACCCTCCGTGGACGATTGGTCTAAAGCGTTTACTTTATGTCAAATTTTCTATCTCCTGTAAAGCACAGGAAACGAATTTTAAAATAATGTCTCGTTGGTATCGTGTCCCAGCGTAGTTACACTCTTTAGACCCATCGGTGCCAGACGAGTGTTGGCGTTGTAACCAAAATTGTGGAACTATGTTGCACATATGGTGGAGTTGCCCTCTGATTCGCACATTTTGGACAAAAGTAGTTGACCTTCTTAAAACGATCACGGGAAAGGTAATTCCTAATATACCAGAGGCGTTACTTCTCTCAATGATTCCTGGTCATGTTAAAGAGGCTCTGTCACCACATTATAAGTGGCCTATCTTGTACATAATATGATCGGCGCTGTAATGTAGATTACAGCAGTGTTTTTTATTTATGAAAATGATCATTTTTGACGGAGTTATGACCTATTTTAGCTTTATGCTAATGACATTCTTAATGGACATCTGGGCGTTTTACTGTTTGACCAAGTGGGTATTGTGGAGAGAAGTGTATGACGCTGACCAATCAGTCACCAATCAGCGTCATACACTTCTCCTCATTCATTTACACAGCACATAGCGATATAGCCACATAAACACACTATAACGTTACTCAAGTGTCCTCACAGTGAATATACATTACCTCCAGCCAGGATGTGATGTCTATTCAGAATCCTGAAATTTGACATGTGTGATATTTACAGCAAGGCAAGCGTAATCTCGTGAGATTACGATGTAACCTGTCATTTAAAACGAGATTACGCTTTCCTTGCTGTAAACATCATACAGATGCTACAGAAGTGACAGGATTCTGAATAGACATCACGTCCTGGCTTGAGGTAATGTATATTCACTGTCAGGACACTTGAGTAACGTTATAGTGTGTTTATGTGGCTGCACATAGCGATATAGCTATATCGCTATGTGCTGTGTAAATGAATGGGGAGAAGTGTATGACGCTGATTGGTCAGCATCATACACTTCTCTCCCCAACGCCCACTTGGTCAAAAAGTAAAAAACATGCCCAGTTGTCCATTAAGAAACTCATTAGCAGAAAGCTAAAATAGGTCATAACTCCGTCAAAAATGATAGTTTTTCTAAATAAAAAAACACTGCTGTAATCTACATTACAGCGCCGATCACATTATGTACAAGATAGGCCACTTATAATGTGGTGACAGAGCCTCTTTAAGAAATATAAAAAGGACCCTAGTTAGCTTCCTGTTGATTGCAGCTAGAACAGTTATTCCACGCCATTGGAAGACAGATAGGGTTCCTTCTGTCACTGACTGGTTTAAGAAGATATTCCATTTACAGAGTATGGAAGAGGCGACACGACCTTAAAACCCCACAATCAGGTCTACGCACTTAGTGTGGCAGGATTGGATCGTCTTCTGTTCTTCTGATGAGTATATATCATACGCATAGGTAGTGTTAAGGGGAGAATGGGCTTGGTTGGGATGGTGTGTTGGGGAGAGAGCTCACAGCGAGGTGTCATGTTAAGTGGAGAAATATTTTTTTCAAAAGTAGGGCCCTACTTTGCTGCCCTGTATCTTTTTCTGAGAATTCTGGTTTGTTTTGCCCATCTCTTCTTGATAGATTTTTTACCGGACTGTAATCTTGGAGTGATTGTAGTCATTGTCACCATGATACTTGTACTTATGCGGGTCTATTTCTTGTTGTATTTTATGTTTTTGTTGTATGTCCTCTTTTTCTTTATGTAGGTCTACTTAATCATATGCCTGACGCAGTATATGTTTTTTATAGTGAATATTGACCCGACCTATTGGATCGGAAGTTCACTTTGCTACGTAAATATGTATAAATAGAATGCATTATATACTTTGTACTATGCTATTAGATATTTGTTCCTATCCTAAACCTGCTGCGTCAGGGGATTCCTATTGTTTATTTGGGCATTGTAAGCCTCTAACCTTTTTCTTTAGTTTTTGTAACGTTATAAAATTGAATGTTAAAAAGAATAAAGAAAAGAACTATAATATTCAGTCAAGTCGAATTTGTTCTTTAAAAATTCAAAAACGAGAAGCATTTTAGCTCACAGAGCCCTTATGAAATGCTAATTTGATTATAGTGGGGTGCAGGGGTGGAATTCACATTTTTAACAGGTTCTCTGTTTTGCCGACAAATACATACGTTCTGGGTGGGAGTTGCGATGCCATGGAAAATGATTCTAATAATCAAATAAAACAATTACAATATTCCAAATACCCCTTATATTAAAGTGGACTCCAGAATGTTTAACTGGATTGCCAGACTATGAATAAGGACGCGGATACAACTGAATTTTAACAACCGGTTCTGGAGAACTGGGGTGAACCAGCCAGATCCCACCCATGGCAGGATGCTAGTCATTCATAGAGCACGTCTCTCATTGATCTCCAGAAAATCCCTTAGAAGTATGCTTTCTCACCAGTAATGAAAATTACATGAAATCTAATAGACAATGAGGAGCCCTATTATTTTTCTTTTAAGGAGGAGGTGTGCCCCCTTGCCTACAGGGCCCCTCTATCATATATGATGCGGTCATTAGGTTTTAGACGTGAAGTAACCAATTTCATAGTGAGATAGTTTTTCCTAGAGTGAGAACATGATCAGGAGAATTTTATAATTCCGCAGTGCTCACTATAAGGCCTCAGCAGTAATCTGGAGGAGGGCATCTAGGAGTAGCTAGTAACTGTCCCCTTGTCAGCTTTAGGTCCCTCTGGGTCTTATAAGCCATGTCATAGCTAGATCTTATTATTAGATGATTCATAGGAGTCTGCTGTATACTTTGTTAGGCATTATTAGTCAAATGGCATATTTTTTTTGTGCTGTTTTGACTAATAGAAGAGCCAGTTATATGTTGCCCTTTAAAACCGGACTGGTCAACTGAATTTGCCGCCCTAAGGGTGAAGATTGTTGCATCAGCACTACAGTGACATAGCAGTCTGCTTCCTTATTTCGTATTGAAGGTAAAATCCATAACCTTTAAATAGCCGGCAATGCAGGTGTTCACATGTAGAAGTCAGAGAAGACTGCCCCGACCAGATAGAAATCTTCTTAATTTGATGGCTCAATGCAGAGTTAAGCCAATAAAGAACAAGCCTCTTGTTAGGCTGTCTTATGTAGCTTGGCTGGCATTATGGGGACTATAAGTGCAGACATATGGCTGGCATTTAGGAGCTTTGGGGTTTATCTTTGGGGACTATAGCTATGGGAACTATGGCTCTTATAATGGTGCACTTTGCATCTGGAAACTATGACTGCTACTATTGGCACTATGGCAGCGCGAAATATAGTTATACTGCCGTTCTTCCTGAATAATCTCTCTATCCTGCATTCTATTCAACCAGTTTATTGGGAAATAATATTGTCTTCATCTAATGAACACCTTCTGTATATATTCTTACCTAACTATAGACACCACTAACCACTTGTCTAGTCTATTTATTATTTCACTTCCCAACTGCTAACTTAGTGCAAATTGGAATTTTATCAGAACTGATTCCACTTTCTTCCATTATGGACACAGTAGCCATGTTCTGTCTAATGGTTATACTAACCCATCTGCTTGCTTCCAGTCATTATATTGGTTACTTATTTCTCCTGGAATAAATTATAAAATACTTTCTATACTTATGTACATTGCTCTCCATCATGCTACACCTTTTATGCGCTGTCCACATCTGCACGGTAGGTTCTTTTCATAAGGGAAGCAACAACCCTGTGCCCGATACGACGTGCCATGGATCCCAGCAGTCCCTTTCAGACCCTATTTACTTGTTATGGGGTAGTCAAGGTTTCGATGTGGTTTCTGACGTTTTGATGCCAAGAAGAGCACTGCATATATATCCTACTCATGCTATCCAATCTGAAATATTCTAGTATGGCACCTATTCATAAGGTATATCCCAGAGTTTGGTACAGAAAAATAAGCTATAAGACTTCTCAAAGTATGAAGGAATAATATCGAAATAAAAGTTTTGGGGAACTATGTTCTGCCATTTGTGAGCATTTTTTAAACAATTAAGTGCTTCTCTCTACTTTTGTCTAACAAGTTAGCGGGTCACTTTTTATTGTTTTGGATTTTGGTATAAAGAATAATCGCCATAGTGTTATACGCTTACTAGCCTGCTATACAGTCCTTCATCATCAGCATAAGTAGGTTAAAGTAAAAACAATTCAAATTAAAACCCATCATTATCAGCAGCCATTACTCCTTTGAGGAACATCAGCTTTCTATGTTCATTGTCCTCGCCGCTCGGGGACTACATTCCACAGGGATGTATGAATAAGGCGGAACTGATACTACAATGACACAGCATTTACTAAACTTAGACATTCTGCTTTGAAAACAGAGTATGTATGCGATTATAGTGAGATAATACATATTCTGTATTACTGAATGGTTGGAATGTGAGGAGTTTCAGGTAAAGAAAAACAGAAGTGACCTTTAAAATCACGAGAGCTATTTGTCAGACATCACATGATAATATATATACATATTTTTTTTTTCTCAGATTTTCAGGAACATTGTAGTTGTGGCCACAGAGCACAACATAGATTATTCTATGAACATATTCTCCCTAAAACACTAACCATGCTCCCATAAAACATCTAGGGTACCCTCATAAATAGTGCCACTCAAAGTGCCCCCATTAACAGTAGTGTTTACCTCTGAGAAAGTATTTTTATCTGGCAGGAGTGGACATCTGCATGAGATTCGACTTGCCTGCAGGGAGTCCTATAGATCACTACTTAAAAGTAATTATACTTAAAGTGGTTTTCCCACAAATACATGTATCCCCTATCCACAGCATAGGGGATACATGTGTGATCGCTTGAGGTCCAATCACTGGGAACCCCAGGAATGAGTATAATGGGGGACCAAAAGAGGCTTGAAGTGCTCCATGAGAATGGAGTGCTAGTGCGCATGCTTGACCAGCCTTTAATTAATTTCTATGGAGCTGCCGGAGACAGTGGTCCTGGAAGTCCTTAAAAATTAATGGAGCGCTGGCCGAGCATGTGTACCAGCGCTCAACTCTGAGCGCTTCGGGAGACTTTCAGTCCCTCCTTTTCGCTGGGGGACCCAGCGGTTGGATCCCCCAGTGATCACACATCTATCCCCTATACATAGTGCCTGCTAAACAGTGTTTCTATACATAGTACACACCAGAGCATGCCACTATACATCATGCCAGTCAGACAGTGCCTCCAGACACGGTGCAAAGCCTTAAGCTTTGAGCTACACTACTTATTCTTCATAGGTTATAGTGATGAGTGAGAGGCCAAACAGCGGGCACTTATTCGAGATTACTTTATCCAGCACTGGAAAGCAAAGATTGGGTAGATTTGATGTCCACTCCTTTGTCTTGTCCATCTCTTCCAATGGCAGTCAACATATATATGCAGCTGATCTGAGCTTGCATCGGGGAGTCAAGAATGACAGCTGTCTTAAGGTCCTATTACACGGCCCAATATGGGCCGTGACAGCTAGCGCCAATCAACGAGACAGCTCATTGATCGGCGCTCTTTTCTCCTTGGTAGGAGCGATGATTGATTATGTATGGCGATGAGCAATCATTACTACGATTTCTCGTCCCCCAACATTTCTGTCATGTCAGCAGCACATTTCCCTGTTTACACAGGGAGGTGTGCCGCCGACAACGATAATACTTATTGCTGCATTAATAAGCAGAACAGTGCTTGCTCGTTCTTCGGCTGATTGTTGCCCTGTCTACACAAGGCAATGATCGGTAACAAGCACTCATATGAGAACTCGTTTTCCCGATCATTGGCCCATGTAATAGGGCCTTTATGTGCTATCGTATGTGATTTATCAAAGTTTTTTTTATGAACTTTAAGCAGTGTTTAACAGTTTTTAATCTGTAGTCTGAGTGTTAATATAGTCATCTACAGTATATCAAGATAAATGGATGTGGCATTTAAGATACAGTATAAACAACTCAACCTGCTAAAGAGCCTCCCATGCTTTAAAATAACACAGTTACGTAAATGTTTTAATATATACACACACACAGATACAGCTCAGGCAGAATAGAAAGCAAATTGCTCACGAGTCCAAATTATATTCATTCTTTTTTATTTCCGCTTTTCGTACGTATTACATATTAAGGCATTAGTATTGAGACCGCTAAGCATGCTGAATCTCTCCACGAAAAACTTCTTTATTTTGCGCAGTGACAAGTATCCACAGTATGGGTTCAGATAACACAGAGTTTGTGGATCTTGACCCAGTGGGAGTCCCCATTAGACCGGTTGCAACAAAGCTCCATGTATGACCCAGCGGTCGATTTCTATCAAATGCCTCTGCGTGTCATGGTGGGGCTACCCACTACCACACAGAACCTCCAATAGTGAGAGTAATGCCCCACAACTTCTGACTCCGCCACAGACTTTTTTGTAATTTTGATATGTTAGTACGAGGATTTATAGTTGCACCAACAGCCCACCATGCAGCGCTCTGCCGACTCAAGGTCTACTTTCTGGGTCGGTTTCACTGCTGTGCCTGACTTTCCCTCTCTATGAAGCAAGTCTTTAGGGGCAGGTGTATATTTGCCAACACTCCCAATTTTGGTGGGACAATCCTGCAAACCGGACCGCAAAAGAGGCTGGGTTTATGCAAATTTAAAAACAATTTTATAGGTAATTTCAGGGTGGAGCTGAAGTATAAGGCTGGGTTCACACGAGCACATTAACGTCCGTAATGGACGAACGTATTTCGGCCGGAAGTCCCGGACCGAACTCAGTGCAGGGAGCCGGGCTCCTAGCATCATAGTTATGTACGATGCTAGGAGTCCCTGCTTCTCTGCAGGACAACTGTCCCGTACTGTAATCATGTTTTCAGTACGGGACAGTAGTTCCACGGAGAGGGAGGGACTCCTAGCATCGTACATAACTATGATGCTAGGAGCCCGGCTCCCTGCACTGAGTTCGGTCCGGGACTTCCGGCCGAAATACGTCCGTCCATTACGGACGTTAATGTGTTCGTGTGAACCCAGCCCTAAGGTGACGGGCATTTCCTGCAGCCACAGGGGTCTTAGCACACCAGAATCTTATTTATAGTCCTGTAGCACAATGTCCACCATTGCCTGATTCTGCAGCTTCAACTTGCTGTGTACTCATACCTCCCAACTTTTGAATTCGGAAAAGAGGGACATTTTAAGCCACGCCCCTAACCACGCCCAATATCCAGCATCAACACATCAAATCACGGCCAGATCCTTCTGCAAATAACAAGCGCACATTGCCACTGCGGATCTCTGGACTGTCTGGATATCACAGATATTATATTTCAGGTTATATCGTCTTTATGTTACTTTTCCTATCTTGGGTATAACATTTGCTCATCATGGCGCAGCTGCGGCAGGACAAACCAAAAGGCTGAGAACAATGAAAGTCAAGAGGGAGACCCTGTGGTTGATGACTTTTCAATTGACAGGTAGCAGAGTTACATGATGGGGATTTTTTTTCCAGTTGTGTAACTCTGCTACCAGTCAATGGAAAAATCATCCACCAGAGCCCCCCTGTAGATAGTTCCAGATACAGCCCCCTGTAGATAGCTCCAGATACAGCCCCCCTGTACATAGCGCCTGACACAGCGCCCCTGTAGATAGCTCCACACACAGCCCCCCTGTAGATAGCTCCACACACAGCCCCCCTGTAGATAGCTCCAGATACAGCCCCCTGTAGATAGCTCCAGATACAGCCCCCTGTAGATAGCTCCAGATACAGCCCCCCTGTAGATTGCTCCACACACAGCCCCCCTGTACATAGTGCCAGACACAGCCCCTGTACATAGCGCCAGGCACAGCCCCCCTGTAGATAGCTCCACACACAGCCCCCCTGTAGATCACTCCACACACAGACCCCGCTGTAGATTGATCCACACACAGCCCCCTGTACATAGTGCCAGACACAGCCCCCCTTTAGATGGCTCCAGATACAGCCCACCTGTAGATAGCTCCACACACAGCCCCCCTGTAGATAGCTCCACACACAGCCCCCCTGTAGATTGCTCCACACACAGCCCCCCTGTACATAGCACCAGACACAGCACCCTTGTACATAGCGACAGACAAAGCCCCCCTGTACATAGCTACACACACAGCCACCCTGTACATAGCACCACACACAGCCGCCCTGTACATAGCACCACACACAGCCCCCTGTAGATAGCTCCACACACAGCCCCCTGTAGATAGCTCCACACACAGCCCCCCTGTAGATAGCTCCACACACAGCCCCCTGTAGATAGCTCCACACACAGCCCCCTGTAGATAGCTCCACACACAGCTCCCCCTGTAGATAGTTCCACACACAGCCCCCCTGTAGATAGCTCCACACACAGCCCCCCTGTAGATAGCGCCACACACAGCCCCCATGTACATAGCGCCACACACAGCCCCCCTGTACATAGCGCCAGACACAGCCCCCCTGTAGATAGCTCCAGACACAGCCCCCCTGTAGATAGCTCCAGACACAGCCCCCTGTAGATAGCTCCACACACAGCCCCCCTGTAGATAGCGCCACACACAGCCCCCATGTACATAGCTCCAGACACAGCCCCCCTGTAGATTGCTCCACACAGTCCCCCTGTATATAGCTCCAGACACAGCCCCCTGTAGATAGCTCCACACATAGCCCCCTGTACATAGCGCCAGACACAGCCCCCTGTAGATAGCTCCACACACAGCCCCCTTGTACGTAGCTCCACACACAGCACCCCCTGTAGATAGCACCACACACAGCCCCCCCTGTAGATAGCTCCACACACAGCCCATATGTACATAGCACCAGACACAGCCCCCCTGTAGATTGCTCCACACAGCCCCCCTGTACATAGCGCCAGACACAGCCCCCCTGTACATAGCTCCAGATAAAGCCCCCTGTAGATAGCTCCACACATAGCCCCCCTGTAGATAGCTCCAGATACAGCCCCCTGTAGATTGCTCCAGACAGCCCCCCCTGTGCATAGCGGCAGACACAGCCCCCCTGTAGATAGCTCCCTGTAGGTAGGGCAACACAACCCCCTTATAAGAGGTAGCCGGCTCTACTGCTGCCACTCTCCGCTCTGCTTTCACTCACCGTCAGAAGAAGGCAGGAGTCTTGCGGCAGCGTTCTAACTGGTGTCAATGCCGGCCTGGGAGTGGACTAGTCCAGTCACCTGACCTGTCACCTGACCGGTGAGGTCAGATGACAGGTCAGGTGACTGGACTGGTCCACTCTCGTGCCGCCATAGATCCCAGTGAGAACACCGCCGCAAGACTCCTGTCTTCTTTTGATCGCTGCTGCAGTCATCTGGCATGCAGGGCGCCTGTCAGCAGCGATCAGCTGTTTTGATACAGCTGCAGCGCCCAGCGGGACATTTTGCAGACCGCCCGGGACGGTGAGACAGCGGTGAGAAACCGGGACTGTCCCGCCGGATCCGGGACAGTTGGGAGCTATACATAAATGTTATATACAGGAGGTGACATATATACAGGATATATACATAGTGTTATATACAGGAGGTCACATAAATACAGGATACATACAGTGTTATATACAGGAGGTCACATATATACAGGATACAAACATACAGTTTTATATACAGGAGGTCACATATATACAGGATACATACATAGTGTTATATACAGGAGGTCACATATATACAGTATACAAACATACAGTGTTATATACAGGTCACATATATACAGGGTTATACAGAATATGACATATGGACATCAGGTATAAACAGTGTATATGATGTATACGTGGAATATACCATTATTGTGTTGCGCGGGTATACTGTATGGGTATACACAGGGATACATCATGATGTGGGAGTCTATATAAACATAACGGGACGTACCATTAAGCGGGCAGGATGAGGGGAGTTACACACAGGATGTAGTGGGGTATATGATAACACACACATATATACATGGGGCTGGCTTTTACCTTTCTCCGGTGTCCGCTCCCGTTCACCGCGGCGCGCTCACAACCGTTCGGCACCGGCCGGGAGCGTGTTCCGTTCTCCTGACATCCCCAGAGGCGCATTCCTTGATGCGCGTGCCCATAAACGCCGCCCCCGCCGCCTGTACGCTGTGCGTGCCTCGCGGCCGCCGCCATCTTTTTCGCTGGCGGGTTTTGCCAGGTTGTGATGCCTTCCTCTATCATTGGCCCAGTGGGACATTTTGCATACCGCCCGGGACGGCGGGACAGCAGTGAGAAACCGGGACTGTCCCGCCGGATCCGGGACGGTTGGGAGGTATGGTGTACTGACTCCACACACTTGTTGCCAGCCACTTGCTCTCAGGTAGTACATTGTACTGAGAAACAGGAGTACAGCCCCAAACAGAGCAGCCTCTTACATCTCCTGCAGCCAAATGAACAACAGACCACTAACTGCTAGGGGAGCTGTGTGGGCCTAATTCCTGCCAGCTTGTTAACACAGTATAAGACTATGTTCACACATGGAGAATTTTCTCTCCAGATTTTCATTCTGCAGCGTATTACAGTAGCAGCAAAAAAAAAAATCTGATTTCCTGAAAACGGGCGGCGATCAACGAGACAACTCGTTGATCGGTGCTTGTTGCCTCCTTTCACAAGGAGCAATGTTTGCTTATGTATTCGGGATGAGTGCTCATTACTCCGATCGTTTGTCCCCATACATTTTCATCATTTTGGTAGCACGTCTGTGCGACCGACAAATGATTTTTAATGCTGCAAAAAAGAGCGCTTTTTCATTCTTCGGCTGATCGTTGCAATAATTAGAATTGAGCGTTCATATGAACTTTCCTTTGTCCGATCATAGGCCGATCATAGGCCCGTGTAACATGGCCTTGACACACTGACATGTATTATTTGGTAACGTTGTTTATGTATTATCACACACCAAATTTACCTCCCCACTTTCAAGTATCGCAAAGAGGGACCACCGATGCGGCACATGTGTTTTTCCCTGTTAAGCCACACCTCTAACCCCGCCCCCAATTTGTGCCCATACACACCCGGTTCTGCCCACATAGTATCATGCACTCATAGTGCCCCCCACACAGTATAATGCCAAATAGCTGGACCCACACTGTATAATGCCCTCATACAGTATAATGCCCATCCAAATTCTTCATACAGTATAATGCCCCATAGAGCATAATGCCCCCATAGCTGCCCTATAAGTATAATGCCCCATGCAGTATAATGCCCACACAGATGCCCCACATACAGTATAATGCCCCCATACAGTATAATGCCCCATAGCTGCCCCCATACAGTACAAAGCCCCCTTAGCTGCCACCATAAAGTATAATGCCCCATAGCTGCCTCCATACAGTATAATGTCCTCATAGCTGCGCCCGTACAGTATTTTGCCCCCATAGCTGTCACCATACAGTATAATTTCTCCTTAGCTGCCACCATACAGTATAATGCCCCTTAGCTGTCCCCATAATGTATAATTCCCCATATCTGTCCCCATACAATATGCCGCCTTAACTGCCCCATACAGCATAATAACCCATAGTGCCTAATAAAAAACACTAAAATAAATATTCACCTATCTCCGTTCCCACGAAGAGTAAAGGAGATCCGTCTGCTCTGTGCGGTGTCTCGGCGCAGACAAGCGCAATTACGTCCTTGCCTCGCACCTGTCTGTGCCGAGCCGCTCACGGCTCCTGGCAGCTTCACACAGTGAATGCTGAAGCAGGGAGCTGACGCTTCCTTGCTTCAGTATTGGATTCAACTGTATCTGTGTCCTGAGGACGTAGATACAGTTGACACCAGGACATACCACCGGCCGCCCGGGACAGTGGGACACTGCCCGGAATCCAGGATGGTTGGGAGGTATTTTACATAGGCAATGGAGATGTAAAACAGCATTCCATTATAACCTATCATAGACATGTATACTCCTCCCAGTGAGTTAAGTTTCGTGCTGTATGTACCTTGCAGCACCTAAACACTGAAGAGAGTCTGTGCGAGTCCATCTGCAGCCAGTACGCCGTGTCAAAGTAAGTAACTATAACAGCATATGCCATGGAGATCAACCTATGTTACCAATATGACAAAGCTAAAAAGGAATACTTTACTTTCTAATGCAGTGATAAAGATTGGCACATGAGGGGGGACATGTAGGAATATGGCCACGTATATGGATTGGAACATTGTTTAAAACTGTCACTTTCATTGTGGTCTGTGTGCTGTATTGTTCAACATTTCACACGTACACACACAGAATACATATGTATATGACAGGTCCAGGCGCTATTCTGTGTGATGTGGCTGTTCCAGTTAATGGCACAGGGTTTTTTTTTCCATCCCCCAATAAATAATCAATGTTGATCAATAAATAGTGCACCCCAAAATATTGGCATTTAAAAATACATTGATAGAGAAATTAAAAGGTTATAACTAGCACATTATTGTAAACATGTAAAAAAATAAAAAAATAAATGAACTGGTCCCAAAGGCCCAAAACAACCCGCGTCCTTAGGGGATTAACCATATTGTATCTAAAAGGAGTGGCAGCGAGAACATTTAAAGGCTATGTACACCTTCGTAGTGTTATATATATATATATATATATATATATACATATGAATATATATGAATAGATTAGTCAGTGTGATTAGGGTAACTTCTTAATTAGTTTTTAGTGAAAAACAGCTCCTGAATCTCAGACGTTTTTGCAAGTACGCACGTTTTTAGCGTTGTTTTTTTACGGCCGTTATTGGAGCTGTTTTTCAATGGAGTCAATGAAAAACGGCTCCAAAAACGTCCAAAGAAGTGACATGCACTTCTTTGACGCGGGCGTCTTTTTACGCGCCGTCTTTTGACAGCGACGCGTAAAATTACAACTCGTCTGAACAGAACATTGTAAAACCAATTGCAAGCAACGGGCAGATGTTTGCAGGCGTAATGGAGCCATCTTTTCAGGCGTAAAACGCCCGAATTACGTCTGAAAATAGGCCGTGTGAACACACTATTTACGGATGTAATTCAAGCGTTTTACACCTGGAATTACGGCCAAAAATACTGCTTGAAAGCGTCGGCAAACATCTGCTCATTCATTTGAATGGGTTTTACGATGTACTGTGCAAACGGTCATTTTTTTGTCAAAAGACGGCGCGTAAAAAAGATGCCCTCGTCAAAGAAGTACCTGTCACTTCTTTGGACATAATTGGAGCCGTTTTCCATTGACTCCATAGGAAAACAGCTCCAATTACATCCGTAATGGACGATGCGAAAAACGCCTGCACTTTCCATTACGTCTGAAATTCAGGAGATGTTTTCGCCTGAAAACAGCTCCGTAATTTCAGCCGTAACGGACGTGCACGTGTGAACATACCCTAATTGATCACATCTAAGTTATGAACTCAGATGTGATAGATTACAGGTGGACCTTGTGTGTCAGGGAGATGCTGAACCCACTTTCACTGAACCCGTTAGGTCTGCGAGACTGACGGATTCAGTAAAAAGGGAACGATACAGCTGTTCTATATAGAGAATACAGAACAGCTGTAAGCAAAAGGAATTTTTAATAAAAACGAATTAAGAAATGACACTAATCACACTGACTAATCTATTAAAAAAAAAATAAAACCCTCAAAAGTGTACATAGCCTTTAAGTATATTTACTGTATTCTACGTTTATTTAATATCATACTCATCGCAAAAATTATCCAAACGTATCCTGTGACATACTCAGGTTTTTATGGGCCAAACATACCAAAAGAGTGTCCTTTTGGTATATGTTTCACAGGTTAGAATTTTGATTGCATTTCTTGACAGTATTGAAAAGTATAGTTTACTATGCTATTCGATCCAAAAAAAAACACAAAAAAAAATTACATATACAGTACGTATGTAAGGCCTAGTTCAGTTTTTTTGACAGGCAGAAGAAAAAAAAAATCTGCTACAAAATTGCTTCAGACAGATTTTTAATTGCTAGCATTGACGCTCTTTTTTTCCCGTAATTTTTTGCCCACACTTTAAGTTGTTGAAGCTAATGCAAAAACCGCAGGCAAAAACAGCCACAAAAAACGCTCCAACCGAGCATTACAGGTCTTTTCTGCTTCCCATTGGTTTTGATGAAAGGTCAGAGGCGAAAACCGTTTGAAGAAAGGAAATGCCGCTTTTTTTTTCCAAAAGCCGCCGGGAAAGAAAACGCCTCTACCTCTCCCTCTCCATTGAAAGCGATAGGCAGCGATTTTGTACTTTTTATTCGCTGATTCCGACGCTGTTTCCATGTCAAAATCAGTGCCAAATAACTCCTCTGTGTAAATTGACCCTTATAGAAAACAGTTCTCCTGAAATGTCTGTTTAGTAAATACTTGTAATCCCCAAAAAATAATTCTGGAGCAGCATTTGTTTCACATTTTTATCATTACCCTTGATGAAGGGGTGTGGCCCTACACACTCAGAACTGATCGTACAGTGTCGGACAGTGTAGGGACATGCCCTTTTGACAAGTCGTGAGTTTATACTTACATTTCCAGGATGAGCACTTTCTTAAAATAAGACAAATGTGTGCGGATATATACGGATAACTGGAGATGAATCCCAAAGAGAGGATTTTTAATGTTTTAGATTTCAACCTGTTTATCCCCAAAAAGAAAATGCAGCAATACAAAATGTAAATTAAAATATATTTTAGAAACCAATACCCTTAATTACTCTTAAATTATCAAATGTGTGCAGATTGCGTCCAAATGTGTCAGGTACTCAGCAGTTTATATGGTCTTCAACACCTGCTGCAAAGTCTGGGATCAGAGAAACCTCAAATTTCCATAGTTTGTGACCTTAAATTCTGCAATCATTCCTATCGCCAGGGCTTACAGTTTTAACAAGACAGACTGAGGTCCCCAGGGCTGTCCTATGATCGTGAAAGACAGTAATTTATTGGAATATATAGTATATCCAAGTCCAGATAAAAAATAAAACAGCAAAAGTTAAAGACCTGTCACTAGGTCCTATAAGTTGAACTGGTTACCTGACCAAAATAGCGCTGTCTCCCTCATTCCAGCGCTGTTTTTTGTTCTGGATGTCTCTATTCGAGAGAGATGTCCATTGTTGTGTTGGCTCCCTGTCTGCTAATTTGCTGTAGTTTGCCAATGGGGTGGAGCTAGCTTCCCTGCCTCTGATGCTGACCAATCAGACCGAGTTAGCTTGAGGGTAGTTCATGTCCTGTTGGCTAACTACAGCAAATTAGCATATAGGGAGCCAACACAACAGTGGGCCAGATCTCTAGAACGGGAGTCTAGGAGAAAAAAAACAGCACAGGAATCAGGAACACAGCGCTATTCAGTTCAATTAACCAGTTCAACTTATATGACCTAGCGACAGGTCCTCTTTAACATTTTCCCGAAATTTGCTGTATGTATACGTCATGGAAAGCCAGTGCTTCCCGCAAATTGTTGTATACTTACGTCAAATGGATGGCACCGGCTCAGAAGCTGAGTCGGTGCCATCATCCCCGAATGTCAGCTGTATCTTACAGCTGACACCCTGCTGTAATGGCAGGGACCAAAGTTAGCTTCAATTCCCGCCATTAACCCCCTAAATGCAGCGGGCAAAAGCGATCGGCACCCCGGCAATGAAATTGCCGGGGTGCCAGTGGCTGCAATGGCAACCAGAGGCCTAATAGTGGCCTCCCGGTCTGCCTACTATGGAAACCTTTTGGGCCCCACCCAGAGGCGGGGCCTTAAAGGCTTCCGTAGCCATTGACAAGATGGCGCCAGCTCAGGAGTTGAGCCGGCGTCATCAGCGGTGGATGTCAGCTGTATGTTACAGCTGACATCCACCTGTAATGGCTAGGAACCGGAGCTAGCTCCGATTCCTGCCATTAACCCCTTAGATGCAGCGACCGAAAGCGTTCGCTGCATCTTAGTGGTTGGCAGCAGATCAGCAGCTCTGCCCTGCAATCGCTGCTATGGCAACGAGAGGCCTAACAATAGCCTGCCTGGAGGCGAAGCCTAATCGATTTGCTGTCAGTGAATGACTGACAGATTGAATACATTGCACTACATAGGTAATGCAATGTATTAGAAAAAAAAAAAACTGACAGTTGGCCCTTCAAGTCCCCTAATGGGACCAAGGACAAGTGTAAAAAAAAAGTTGCAAAAAATATAATAAAAGTTAAGTAATAAAATAAAAATCGCCCTTTTTTCAGGTCCTTTATTATTGAAAAAAACAAATAAACCATACATATTTGGTATCGCCGCAACCGTAATGGCCTGATCTATAAAAATATTATGTTATTTATTCCACACGGTGAACAGCGTAAACAAAAACTTAAAAAACTGCCAGAATTTCAGTTTATGCTAATTCATTTCTTAATGCCCAACTAGGCGTTTTTTAACTTTTTACCAAGTGGGCGTTGTACACTTCTTTTCATTCATATTTAGCTGTACGTACTCACAGCACAGCGTGATCTCGCGAGATCGTGCTGTGCTATCACATACACCCACAGTAACTTTACCGAAGTGTCTTGAGAGTGAATAGACTTCACCTCCAGCCAGGATGCGATGTCTATTCACACTCTGGACACTTTAGTAAAGTTTCTGTGGGACTTATTCACAGCACAGCATGATCTCGCGAAATCATGCTGTGAGTACAGCTAAACATGAATGAAAAGAAGTGTATGACTCTGATTGGTCGGCGTCATACACTTCTCTTTACAACGCCCACTTGGTAAAAAGTAAAAAAACGTCCAGTTGGGCATTAAGAAACTAATTAGCATAAATCTAAAATTGTTCATAACAATTATTGTTTTTCAAAATAAAAACCACTGTTGCTATCTACATTGCAGCGCCGATCAGATTATGTAGGAGATAGGACACTTATAATCTGGTGACAGAGTCTCTTTAAAGTTCCCTAGTAGGAATAAAAAATAAAACATAACAATGCAAACTATAAAGCTAATTACTGATATATGGTAAACAATTAATACAAATTGAAAAAAAAAACAAAAAAAAACATGCACCACTCATGATGCAATAACACTACTTACGCACTCACATATTGGCCATATGCCGCACAAACACCACTCACACCCTGTCACACTAGACATCAATCACTCACCCTTAATATTTATTTTTCCTACATCTGACCCATGGTAGATCCTTGCAGGCAAGTGAGAGAATCTCATATAGAGAAACCCACGCTCCAATATTGCAAGGTCATGTCCCTGATAACACAAAGCCACACCCATGTGATGCCTCTCGATACTACAGTCCTCGATATCATAATGTCCCCAAACAGCTGTTCCAGTCCTAAATTGGCCGAGATGCCCCCTCCTCTCCAGGACCACTGTGTTGCACAGACAATACGTCTCCCCTGTGTCAATCTTCTTTTGCAGTCACCTTTTTCTGAATCTTTAGATAATGCGAATGGTTTGTGTTTCGACAGAGACTTCTATTTAAAAAAATAACAGCTAATACGCATACCTCCCAACTTTCTTGTATCACAAAGTGGGACAACCGATGCGGCGAGGCAAATTTTTTCTTTTAAGCCACGCCTTTAATCCCACCAAATCCATGCCCATACACACCCAGTTCAGCCCACATAGTATCATGCTCCCATAGTGCCTCCCACACAGTATAATACCAAACAGCTGCCCCCATACAGTATAATGCTCCCATAGAGTACAATGCCCCCATAGCTGCCACCATACAGTATACTTCCCCATAGATGCACCCATACAGTTTAAAGCCAGCACAGATGCCCCCATACAGTATAATGCCCACACAGATGCCCCATACAGTATAATGCCAAACAAATTCCCCCATGCAGCATAATGCCTCCATACAGTATAATACCCACACAGATGCCCCATACAGTACAATGCCCCCATAGCTGCCCCATACAGAAAAATGCCCCCAAAGCTGCCCCCATACAGCATAATGTCCCCAAATATGCCTCCATACAGTATAATACACCCTAGCTGCCCTTATACAGTATAATGCCCCCTTAGCTGCCCCTAGTGACAGTGCCCTTAAAGATATTGACACAGTGCCCATGTAGATAGCACCACAGTGCCCCCCATAGATAGTGCCCCTATATAGTGCACAGTGTCCATGTAGATAGTACCACACCCTGGCTACTCCTTGAGTGGAATTCCCGTTGCCGACTCTGGCCGGGAATTCCGCTCCAGGAGGAGCACCTGACGTCAATGTCCATATATAGACAGTGACCTCAGGGGTTTCCTATAAGAACCGAATCCCTGGCCAGATCGGCAACGGGAATTATGTTTAAGGAGTGGCTACTATATATGGACAGTGACGTCAAGGGCTTCCCCGAGCACAGCGCTTAAAGTTGCGCTGTGTCTGGGGAGTCCTCGACAAGCAGAGGAGGTACCTCTGCTCCTCCGCTCTGAACTAATTCTGAAGTAGCGACCTGATGGTTCCCTTCTTCAGAATTTAGTTCAACTGTATGGGTATGTGCACACACACTAATTACGTCCGTAATTGACGGACGTATTTCGGCCGCAAGTCCCGGACCGAACACAGTGCAAGGAGCCGGGCTCCTAGCATCATACTTATGTACGATGCTAGAAGTCCCTGCCTCGCTGCAGGACAACTGTCCCGTACTGTAAACATGATTACACTACGGGACAGTTGTCCTGCAGCGAGGCAGGGACTCCTAGCATCGTACATAAGTATGATGCTAGGAGCCCGGCTCCTTGCACTGTGTTCGGTCCGGGACTTGCGGCCGAAATACGTCCGTCAATTACGGACGTAATTAGTGCGTGTGCACATACCCTAACTGTGTCCTGAGGACGCAGATACAATTGGCAACGGGATATAACCACGGTCGCCCGTGATAGCGGGACACCGCCCGGAACCTGGGACTGTCCCGCTGAATCCAGGACGGTTGGGAGGTGTGTAATGCGGTCCATAGCGCCATTGGTCTGGAAAACTGTATTATTAGCACCTCTCTCAAACATTAAGGCACATGTTGAGTATTACGTGTGGATTTGCCATGCAGATTTTCCTGTGGCAAATCCACAGAATAATACAGTACCAGCAAAGTAAATGAAATTGCAAGTAATCTCATCTACACGTTGCAGAATTTTCCTGCAGGTAAATTGATCTGCGGTCTGTATTAAAAAATCCTCAGCATGTCAATTTATTCTGCATTTCCGCCTTAGAATTTTATCGAACAAATTTAGAAAAACACGCACCAAAATTGGCAGAATAAAACTGCACCTATTTCCGCATCAAAGTGTAAAAACCGGATTTAAAAAAACGCACTATTAAGTGCGGATTTTACCTGCGGAATTACCTGCCGTTTTGATGGGGATTTTCCACATCAAATTCTGCATTTTGTGCATTTAACCTAAGGGTATGTTCACGCCTCGATTTAAGGGCGTTTTACGCCTCGATTTACGTACAAAAATTCGTCTCGATAGCGTTGGCAAACATCTGCCCATTCATTAGAATGGGTCTTCCGATGTTATGTGCACACGGTCATTTTTTTTACACGCCGCTGTCAAAAGGCGGCGCGTAAAAAAGACGCCCGCGTCAAAGAAGTGCCTGTCACCTCTTCAGACGTAATTGGAGCCGTTTTCCATGGACTCGATGGAAAAGCAGCTCCAATTACGTCCGTAATGGACGCAGCGAAAAAGCGCCTCAACATGCCATTACGGCTGAAATTACGGTGCTGTTTTCTACTGAAAACAGCCTCGTAATTTCAGCCGTTACGGACGCTGCCGTGTGAACATACCCTAATACTTCCTAGCTGCTTCTGGAAGGTCTATGATGTCGTCAGAGCTTCGAGGTAGATACCATTGTGCAATAATATCAAAGAGTGAGGACATACAGTATCCTCAATATCTAGGGATAATAATACTAAAAAAAAACACACAAGTAGAAGAAAAAAAAAATGTAAAAAATAAATTGCTAGTTGTCATGACTGTCATTATTTGCCATTTATGTTGCTTTCTTTGGAGTATTGTCAATGGTTCCATAAAATGGTGCTATCACGGTCTAGCAACAATTTCTTTCCCCATACTCTTCTCTTTTTCTTTCACTCTCCATGCCTCTTCAAGGATTACAGTAAGAGCAGCGCTCTTTTTCTTTCCAAAGTAACTCATCTCTGCAATGCACTACACTGTGCTAAGAACCAAAATGGCGATTTCTTCCCAGTCACAATCTCGCAATGTCCTTCCATCAATTCCCCGCTTCTTCCCACTGCTACAGATTATTTATTTTTACCACCACAAACAACCAATTTGTTCAATTAAGTGCAACTGTCTATTATATTTTGTGCTTCAATCCCTCACAATTTTCCAATATCTCGGCTTGCAGTCAGTGAAAATAAACATTATTTATAATCAGAGGCTGAGAACCCATTCTAATACTATGTTACTCTTAGGGCGGGTTCACACATAGCGGAATTTCACTTAAATTCCGCTGCGGACACTCCGCAGCGTTAATCCGCAGCGGAGCCGTTTCTCCATTGACTTTCACTTTAATTTAGCAGTGTTCGTTTACACGATGCGTACAATTCCGCTGCGGAGCATAGGCTGCGGAGCGGAATTTGGTGTCCGCAGCATGCTCTGTCTGTTGCGGAGCAGTGGCGGACTGGTTGCGGACTCATGGCGGAATTTCTCCATTGACTTCAATGGAGAGTCAAAATTCCGCAATGAAGTCCGCAGATCTTATGTGTGCTGCGGAGCGTATTGTTTTTACTACCATGACATTTCTTCATTCTGGCTGGACCTATGTATTTCTAGGTCTACAGCCAGACTGAGGAAGTCAATGGGGCTCCCGTAATGACGGGAGCGTTGCTAGGAGACGTCTGTAAATAGTCACTGTCCAGGGTGCTGAAAGAGTTACGCGATCGGCAGTAACTGTTTCTGCACCCGGGACAGTGACTACCGATCTCAATATACATGTATCTGTAAAAAAAAATATAAGTTCATACTTACCGAGAACTCCCTGCGTCTGTCTACAGTCCGGCCTCCCAGGATGACGTTTCAGTGTAAGTGACGGCTGCAGCCAATCACAGGCCAAGCACAGGCTGCAGCGGTCACATGGACTGGAGCGTCATCCAGGGAGGTCGGGCCGGATGCCGAAAGAGGGACGCGTCACCAAGACAACGGGCGGTAAGTATGAAATTCTTTGACTTTCACTAGGGAAAGTGCTGTCCCTTCTCTCTATCCTGCACTGAATAGGGAGAAGAGAAGCACTTTTCCTGCAGTCCGCAGCGGCCAGTCCGCATCAATTTTCTGCACATTTTGTGCAGATCCGCTGCAGAATCTGCAACGCAGATTCTGTGCGGCATTGATGCGGACAGTTGCGGAGGAATTCCGCCATGTGTGGTCATGCCCTTACTGGTATAGGGCTTCATAGGTGTATCAGTGTGCGCTCTTGTCATGAACGCGTATGAGCAGCACAAGTGTCAGTCTCTGAATTTAAATAGTGAATGCTTCCATTCATTGACTGCAAGCAGAGATCTTGAAAATGATGCCGAATTGAAACATACAGTATGTTAGAAAGTTACATAGCATTACAATGATTAGTAGGAAAATGATATGCGCACCATCCCTAGTCCAGCGTTTCTCATATAAATGGCTACGCAGATTTGTGGTTGTTTCCCAGTGCAGTCTTGAATTATTGCAATGTAATGGCCCAGAAAGATTCTGCCTGGTATTTTAATATTCAGAAACCTACACGTTACAGCAGCAGCATTAGACATTATGGTTTACAGGTGGGCATTCACAAAGCAGAAAATCAAAAATTCGCTGCCCTAAGGGTTATCATGGTGCCGGATCATTTCTTTTTTTTTTTCTTCAGACAATTGAAAGCTCTTAAATACCTTAGGATCAGAACAAAAATACCGGAGGCGCCACTTCCGTAGTACGATGAACACCAACTGTGGTCGACGGAACCCATCGACTTTAGTAGGTTCTGCCGGGTTTACGCTGGGGTGTCCGTGGTTTTACCACGCTATTTACTGCGCTATTGTTTCTGGTATTTTCGGCTTGATCTGTGACGGAAGTCCCTAACGGAACCTCTAATGAAGATATGAACAGCCCATATTTGTTAATGCTTACCTTATAAGTCATCTCTAACTCGTGTAAGTTTTGCAGTGCTGTCCCTAATTAATCATTGCTGAAATCATCACTGCCCCCCAAAAAATCCTAGTTTCCTGCCCATCTAGCATTGCTAAATGCCAGGCAATCAGTTTCCAGAATTAAGATACATATACTTTCTGAACAACCGCGGTGTCATGTATTACAAAATACCTTGACTGATGACTGTCAGTAATTTTGATATAAAAATTAAAAACGTGAAAAGAGCTGTAAAGGCCTGTTCACATCCGCATTGGCTTCCCTTTGAGAGGTTCCGTATTAAAACTGAATAACTGCAAAAAAAATTAAATTTTGACGTTTCACTTTCACTTTGCTTTTATTCCTGTGAAACGCCTTAAGGGTTAAGAAACGTGTGCTGTTTTGAATACTTTGAGGGATGATGGTTAATTCTAGGGTATTTATAACATACAAATCCTCAAAGCTACTTGAGAATTGAATTGGTTTCTAAAAAATAGGGTTTGGAAATGTTCTTGGAAATATGAAAAATTGCTACTAGAAAAAAGAACATTAAAAAAAATTCTGTTAACAAAGTAGACATATGGTAAATGTTAATTAGTAACTATTCTGTGTTGTTTAACTATCTGTTTAACAAGCAGATACATTTAAATTTCTAAAAATTCCAAAAACCACGTGCTTTTCTGTTTCCAAGCATCCAAACGGAGTGTCTTTGCGAGGAGCGAACCCCGACAACCGAAGCGAACTTCACCGGGTTCGGCCAAACTCGTTTTGGCCAAACCCGGCAAAAAAATTTCCGGTCCGCGACGTCGGGAGACATTCACTGTGCATGGTACTGAAAGAGTTAAACTGTTTCAGCACCATGGACAGTGACTTGCGATCCCAAAATACATGAACCTGTAAAAAAAACCGAAGTTCTAACTTACCGATTACTCCTGTCTCCTTCCTGCAGTCCGACCTCCCGGGATGACACTTCAGTTCAAGTGACAGCTCCAGCCAATCACAGGCCAAGCACAGGCTGCAGCCAATCACAGGCTGCAGCGGTCACTTGGACTGCCGCGTCATCCAGGGAGGTGGGGCCCGATGTCAAGAGAGCCGCGTCACCAAGGACGCGTCACCAAGGACGCGTCACCAAGGCAACGGCCGGGAAGTTCTTGGTAAGTAGGAACTTTATCTTTTTTTTTTACAGGTTTTTCGCTGTTGTGTTCGGCATTCACTGTCGAGGGTGCTGAAAGATTTAGCTCTTTCAGCACCTTGGACAGTGACGGGCGTTGACAAGCCTATCTCTATGATGCCGGCTGCGCGAAAATCACGCAGCCGCGCATCAGACACGCATGACACACGCAGCTGTCAAATGTTTTTTGCGCTCGCAAAACGCCGCGTTGTTTGCGCGCGCAAAAACGCAACGTTCGTGTGAATCTGCCCTAAGGTTGTAAGCATTTATTAAGCTTTGACTTTTGTTTTTAGTGAAATTTTTTAATTATGTCTTTACGTCAGTTTTTTTTTTTTTTAAGGCATATTAAAATGCCAGGGCATGATGCATGTCGACAGCACCAACCCGAAAAATGCCCAAAAAAGCCAGAAAATGCAAAGATGTGGCTGCAGCATTGTTGGCCCCCAAAAAAATAACAAAAAATAAAAAGCAAAAGATGCAATGAATCGCTGTGTGTCTCAGGCCTTATTCAGACGAACGTGTTAAACGTCCGTGATACGCGCGTGAAAATCACGCGTGTCGCACGGACCTATGTTAGTCAATGGGGCCGTTCAGACAATCCGTGATTCTCACGCAGCGTATGTCCGCTGCGTAAAACTCACAAGATGTCCTATACTTGGCCTTTTTTCGCGCATCACGCACCCATTGAAGTGAATGGGTGCGTGAAAATCACGCGCAGCACACGAAAGCACTTCCGTAGTTCAGTAGATAAAGAAATGAAGGAAAAAATAAAAGCACTTCCTCAATTTCTTTTTCTAAACATCAAAACCGCGTGTCATAAGGATGGCATATGCGTGAAAATGACGCAGCCACGCAGCAAACACTGATGACACACGGAACTGCAATGCGCAAAAAACTGAGCGATTTTTGAACGCGCAAAACGCACACGTTGGTGTGAATAAGGCCTTATACTTGAGAATGACGTCATCTATTAAGATACTTATTTATGTCCTGTGTGTTTGCAAGGCACCATCATTTTTGTATGTTTTTTTTTATTAATTTCAAATGTTTATATTTCTATACCTTTTTTGGGTGACAATTGAATACATTTGTATTTACTGTATCATTGGAATTACTTTTAGTCAGACATAAGGGGTTGTTCTAGGTGACTGATCATCATTTAGCCCCCTTTGTGAGCCCTTTTCTCAAAATATAGGATAATAATAATAATAATAATAATAATAATAATAATAAAAAATTCAACTTGTGCTGACTCTGAAATGTCTCTTTCCCACAGATGGATCTTTTAGTTCAAAGCAGTCATCCTATTCTTTGCTTGTCTCTTTGACTGTACTAATGGTTATCCCGACGGACAAGTTACACCTTCCTGTTCTTCAATGGTACCTAGTCATAATGCCAATGCACAGACCTCTGCGGCCCCTTACAGCTTGAGTCTTTCGAAAACTACCTACAGTGCAGGCCAAGAAATCACAGGTAACGAACAAGTGGTCACTTAACTCCCCATTCATTAGAAATAATCAAACTATACAAAACCATAGATATTACAAATTCTTCTTGTGTCACTTTCTCCATGCGCAACCAGGTACAATTGTCAAGAATGTAGTGTAAGGCCTCACGCTCACGACCGTAGATTTTATCCATAATTACGGTCCGTAATTACAGACCCATTCATTTCTATGGCCGAAGGGCACCTTCCCGTATATTTACGGAAAGGTGTCTAGGCTGTAGAAAGGCTCCACAACAGATAGGACATGTCCTATTTTTTGCTGTTTATGGACCGTGCTCCCGTACTTTATATGGAAGCACGGCCTGCAAATGCGGGTGGTTGTCCGCAGCCGTGTGATGTCCGCGTTTCACGCCTCAAATACAGGGAAAGGCAGAGAAATAAATGTTAAAAAAAATGAAGTGCTTGCACGGATGTGATAAACACATGCCACACGCAAAGCACACTGATGCCAATGCGCAATGCACATGGACAAGAAATGGAAGAAAAACGCTGCGTTTTTTACACGCGAAAATCAGACACACTCATCTGAATGAAGCCTAAGGGTATGTTCACACGCAAACGCAAAATAGGTCTGAAATTACGGAGCTGTTTTCAGGCAAAAACAGCTCCCGAATTTCAGACGTTTTTGCAAGTACTCACGTTTTTCGCGGCGTCCATTACGGACGTAATTGGAGCTGTTTTTCAATGGAGTCAATGAAAAACGCCTCCAAAAACATCCCAAGAAGTGTCCTGCACTTCTTTGATGCAGGCGTATTTTTACGCGCCGTCTTTTGTCAGCGACGCGTGAAATTACACCTCGTCTTAACAGAACATCGTAAAACCCATTGCAAGCAATGGGCAGATGTTTGCAGACGTAATGGAGCCATCTTTTAAGGCGTAATTTGAGGCGTAAAACGCCCGAATTATGTCTGAAAATAGGTCGTGTGCACATACCCCAAGGGCACGGTCAGACGTGGCAGAGTTTTTCCGCTGCAAATGTTGGTGCAGATTTGGGGCAATTACGCAAAGAATCTGCACCAACATTTGCATATTTGACAGGTAATTCAGACGTTGCAGAAAACACAGCGGACTTGCCACAGATTTCAGTTTTTGCATTGCAAAGGCTGAAATCCGCAGTGAAATTCCGCTTCTTCTCCGCAACAGACAGTGCCTGCTGCGGAGGGAAAATTGTGCACCGCAGCCTATGGTCCGCAACGTCTGAACTACCTTCCCCAAAAATGTATTGAAACAAATGTAAAAAACGGCCGCAGGAGAATTCCACTGCGGATTGTCCGCAGCAGAATTCCACAGCAATTCTGCCACGTCCGGCCGTGCCCTATGGCTGGGTTCACACGACCTATTTTCAGGCGTAAACGAGGCGCTTTACGCCTCGAATTACGCCTGAAAAGACGGCTCCAATACGTCGGCAAACATCTGCCTATTGCTTTCAATGGGTTTGCCGACGTACTGTGCCGACGACCTTTAATTTTATGCGTCGCTGTCAAAAGACGGCGCGTAAAATTACAGCCTCGGCAAAGAAGTGCAGGACACTTCTTGGGACGTAATTTGAGCAGTTTTTCATTGAATCAAATGAAGAACAGCTCCAAATTACACCCGTAATTGACGCCTCGCAAAACACGAGTACGAGCAATTACATCTGAAATGCAGGAGCTGTTTTCTCCTGAAAACAGCTCCGTAATTTCAGACGTAATGGTCGTTATCGTGTGCACATACCCTTAGGGTGTCAACAAACTTAATTCTTTAATGACCGAGCAATCTTTTCAGTTTTTTAATGTCGTCGCATCGATGGATCCATAACTTTTCCATCGACATAGCTCTATGAGAGTGTTTTTTTTAATGGTTTGAGTTGTATCTTTCAATAGCATTAATTAGGGGTGCATATCATTTATTATTTTTTAATAACTTTTTTGGTGGGTCGGTTGAAAAAAAACTGCGATTCAGCCATTGTTTATTGGGTTTTAAATTTATGTCGTGCACTGTGAGACGTAAATAAAGTGTTACCTTTATTCAATATGTCAGTGAGATAACGGCAATATCAAATATGTTTATATATGTTTTATATTCTACTACTTTTGCACAATAAATACTATTGATATTGTTTTCATTGATACCATTTTAGGGTAAATAAAAAACGTAGATAAACTTTGAATTATTATTAAGTAATTCTGCAGTTGTTTGTTTGAAGTTTTTTTAACCATGCGGTTTAAATACCATGTTAACTTTATTGTTTGGGTCGTTACAATCGCGGCTCTCTCGTATGTGTTATAAAAAATTTACACTTTTACAGAATAAAACTACCTTTATGGAAAAAAATATATATTTATTTTTTTAAATACACTTTATTTAACCGTATGATATTTTTTTAGTCCCACTAGATTTCACAAAACAATATTCTCATCGCTGATATACTGCTTGTCAGTTTGAAACTATTTATATATTATATAATAGGCATACCACCATGGCAGGCCTGGGGCCTTTGTCAGGCCCCGGCTGCCTTGGTCACCAGTTTGCAATCACATTCATGGGCCACCAGTGAGTGAGAGGGAATCCCCTCACTCTGTAAACCACTTAGATGTCATGGTCGCCATTAACTGCAGCATCTAAAGGGTAAAACATCCGGGATCAGATATTCTTCGGATCCTGTCCGTTAAAGCAGGAGCTCGGCTGTTATTGCAAGATGACAGTCAAACACACACTTCTTCCGGCACAGGACACCTGTGCCGGGCTTATTCCGATACCGCCAATAAAGGCACATTCAACGGAATAATGCCTCTTAGTGACCGCTGTAAAAAGGCGTATTGGTGGTCACTACCCGCATACAAGTAGCAGATAAACACAAAAAAGCAGCAGCATTCTGTGTGTGCTTAGATGTATGCAAACATTGAATATTTTAATAAGTTTAAGGGCATGACCACACGTGGCGGATTTCCTCCGCAACTGTCCGCATCAATGCCGCACAGAATCTGCGTTGCAGATTCTGCTGCGGATCTGCACAAAATGTGCAGTACATTGATGCGGACTAGCTGCTGCGGACTGCGGGAAAAGTGCTTCCCTTCTCCCTATCAGTGCAGGATAGAGAGAAGGGACAGCACTTTCCCTAGTGAAAGTAAACGATTTTCATACTTACCGGCCGTTGTCTTGGTGACGCGTCCCTCTTTCGGCATCCAGCCCGACCTCCCTGGATGACGCGCCAGTCCATGTGACCGCTGCAGCCTGTGCTTGGCCTGTGATTGGCTGCAGCCGTCACTTAGACTGAAACGTCATCCTGGGAGGCCGGACTGGAGACAGACGCAGGGAGTTCGCGGTAAGTATGAACTTATCTATTTTTTTACAGATACATGTATATTGAGATCGGTAGTCACTGTCCCGGGTGCAGAAACAGTTACTGCCGATCGCTTAACTCTTTCAGCACCCTGGACAGTGACTATTTACAGACGTCTCCTAGCAACGCTCCCGTCATTACGGGAGCCCCATTGACTTCCTCAGTCTGGCTGTAGACCTAGAAATACATAGGTCCAGCCAGAATGAAGAAATGTCATGGTAGTAAAACGAATACGCTCCGCAGCACACATAAGATCTGCGGACTTCATTGCGGAATTTTGACTCTCCATTGAAGTCAATGGAGAAATTCCGCCATGAGTCCGCCACTGCTCCGCAACAGACAGAGCATGCTGCGGACACCAAATTCCGCTCCGCAGCCTATGCTCCGCAGCGGAATTTTACGCCTCGTCTAAACGAACACTGGTAAATTAAAGTGTAAGTCAATGGACAAACGGCACCGCTGCGGATTAACGCTGCGGAGTGTCCGCAGCGGAATTTAAGTGAAATTCCGCCACGTGTGAATGTGCCCTAAATGTGCAGTTCTTTTTTGCCCATTTTGTGATTTGATTTGTATTAGCTCAACTGCCTCAACAAAGCAACCGCTATCAGATGAGACTATACAACAGCAGACTCACTTCTCTATTGAACCTATGACTATGAAATCCGTGATATCGGTGGGAACCAGCTTTAGTACCACAAACAGTTGTTACATCGGCTGCATCGTGGCAGTGGGTGAAACATAAATATTAAAAAGTTAATCAGCAGTTGGAATTTGTCCGGCCTGTGTAACATTTAGGCCCTGTTCACACTGCTTTTTTTTTGTAGGCAGAAAAAAAAATCTACCTCTAAATTCCTTCAGGATTTTGAACTGCCAGCATTGTTTTAATGCTTTTTTTCCCCGAGTTTTGAAGTGTTCTTTGCCTACGGCTGATAAAGCTAATGCAAGGACCGCAGGCAAAAAATCCTCGGAAACTAACAAGAAAGAACATGCCGCTATTTTTCCCCGCAAGCGGCCAGAACACCCTGGAAAAAACCTGCCTCTGCCTCCCATTGAAATCAATGGGGGGCGATTTCGGAAATTTTTTGTCATCTTCTCCAACGCGGTTTCCACGTCAAAAGGAGTGCCAAAAAACTTAATGTGAACTGACACACTTTGATCTGTCAACTAATCAAAACACAGAAATTAGTTTCCATTAAGCTGGGTTCACACTGTGATTTTTTTACATTTTAGCATGCATAGATATATATATATATATATATATATATATATATATATATATATATATTTTTTTTTTTTTTTTATTTTTTTTTTTTATTTTTTTTTGTAACTGCTACGTTCTCAATAACAGTCCAAAAAGAAAAAGCCTATTTAAAAGTGCAACAAAAATGCACAGTGTGAATCCAGCCTTAGATGCCATTGCCAATTAATCAAACCTCAGGGGTTAAAGGGAATGTGTAATTAAAAATCACCTACTGTTTCAATTGAGTTTTATGGTTTTTTAAGTATTTTTACTGAGGTTTCTTTTAACTTTCCATGTCATTATCTATATTAAAAAACAAAAAACAAACCTGAAAACTTGTAGTTTCAACTCCACTACTGAGCCTTATAATAGGCGGACACATCCTGTTCTGTAGAGATCACGTCTCAGTAGTCGTTTTATTATCATCATCGGCAAGTTTACATTCAAAGATAACAACACCTATTATAAAGCTGTAGACAGATAATACTGGATCCATCATGGACATTAGGTGATGGACACAGCTTCCCTCCTCGCCCTCCCTGCACAGTGACCCTTGCTTGGGCCACAGAGCATGCCTAGAACACTCTCCCATAGAAGTAAATAAGTCACCTCCAGTGTACAGGTTGCTATGGTCCATGTGGCTGCTGTAAAGCATATTTCCTGTATTGTTACTAAAATGAAGTAAACACTAAACAGCGGTTTTTTTCTTTTCCGTTTCCCTTGTCCCTGCTGCCATTTAAAATAAAAAATGTATGCCTTGTGGGCACTCTGTCAGGAATGTTCCTAATTAAGAGGAAATACCAATTGTCACTTCCTGTCAGGATTTGAATACAGAGACTCTTGTGTCCCAGGCAGTGGCTCTTCCAATTTACGATTTCACTGCTGAATCTATTGTCCAGGTTCTCTGGATTCCTTGCAATGATCTTAGTCTCATGCTTTTGGCTTACTATAAAAGTATGACCCTGCACTTTCTCTTTACCAATCTATTGAACTTCCTGCCTATAGTCTAGTTCCTTGCTGCCTCTGTACACGCTGTTGCTGTGCATCTGTGTACCGAACTTGGACTGTTCCCTGACCACGTCTCTGCCTCATGCCACAACCTGTTGCCGCTTATCTGTATGCCACACTTGGATTGTTTTCTGACCACACATCTGCCTCACGTTACACAATGTGGCCACGTCTCTGTGTACCCAACCTGGACTGTTACTTGACTACACTTGCTATTAGCGCCCTCCTGCCTGATCTTTCAGACACTGGACTACAAATCTACTACAGACATTGACACTTCCATTCCCATACTACCAATTGTGCCATTATTTTCATAAATTATTATAGAACTAAATTTTGTAACAAGAATGTATCATTTGTCTGTCATTGCAGTCACTCTTGCCGGAAGTTCCCAGTTTAAAGGATTCTTGATCCAGGCCCGCTCGGGCAGTTCCTCCACCCCACTGGGCTCCTTTAAAGCCAGTGGAAATGCACAGACCCTGTATTGTACTTCTGCTGCAGTAAGTTTTCTTGAACTGCTAAATATATTTGAGAGTATTTCTTATGTTAATACTGCGGAAATGTGTCAGTCTACAATGCGGTGGTTTACGTCACAGACAGCTCTTCTTCAGAGATGGGATTCAATTAGGAACCATCTCTAATGTTGTAGAGTACTGAAGAACAAGCTTAGGATTCAGAAGAATAGAGTACATGTTTTACTAATATGTACAGGTATATAAAAACATGAACATGAGATATTTTTATATATTTGTCTCACGTCAAATGTCAAACTTAGTAACTTAGATAAACTTCCAATATCTGTTTTACAGAGTGCAGTTAGTCAAACATCTGGCAGCTCCAAATCAAGCATACAGGTAACATGGGTGGCTGCTGCAAACAGCAATTCAGATATACAGCTCAGGTGAGTTTGTCAGTAATCTCTACGAAAATATTTAAAATGTGCCCTTGGCAACCATTTTCGTACATTTCTTGATATATTGTATTTAGGGTCGGAGCTCCATCTCTTTCACTCTAAATTGCCTACTTGCGGTTTATAGTTATTTTAGTTGCCTTTTTCCCCCATTCTATGTCATATGTAGTCATTATTATTATTAACAATATATTTCTTGAAGTATAAAGCATAAGCACTACACAATGCTGATTCCTGTAAAACAGAATGGATACAAATTTAAGAAAGGCCCCTGTTTAAGTTTTTAATCTAAGAGGAGGAGGAACTCCACATTCAATTGGTAGAGAAGTAGTAAGGGGTTATAAAAGTTGACTAATTGTAAAGGAGTGGTCTCATCACAGACAACTCCTTTAGCTGGATTCATGCGGGACGGAAATGCAAATTTTTGCGGCATTTCTGCAGCAAAATCTTACGTGTGGCTTTTTCTGCGGATTTTGCCCCTTTTACATTGGTTCTCCGATTTCCGTCAGGTAAATATTTAGCAGCATGTGGATGAGATTTGTAAAAATCTCATCCACATGGCTGAGACTCTAATCTGCTGGGGATTTTCCACATGGAAATTATGCAAGGAAAATCTGCAGAAATTCCATCCAGTGTGAACCCAGCCTTTATTCTCAGAGCCTCCCAATACCCCCGACAGCTGATTTTGCAGAGGAAAGATACGCCAGGCTTTGCATTTTCTTTGCAGCGTCCATTGCATGATGTATGGCCCTCTGTATAATATAGAACCGCTGCTTGTCATTGGATCCCTGCTCAGGCTTGTAGGAGGGGGGGGGGTCCCGAATGACATATTGACAGGGGTTGTCCTGACAGGACAGCTCTTTTCAAGGAGAAATCAGAAAAGCAATGAAGATAATTAATCCTAGAGGTGTAAAGAAGCTGGGTTTGTGGGAGGTCTAGAAACATTTAGAAGTATTATTTTATTGGACAATGGAGAGAGTCTTAGCTTGGCAGATGTTCTGGAGTTCAGCACTGGAGGAAGTTATGATAGAAGGGGAGATAAGTAGGTCAGAGGGGCGTAAATAGGTTGGTTAAGTGACCGTTTTTAGATGATAGCTAGGGAGGAAATATAGGTGTGAATTAATAAATGAAAAACACAATATATGAAATTTAGTTCCTTGGCTTATTAGAATCTAGTGATAATAACTGGTGGAGATGAAGTGAGATGGGAAAGATAGAGGAGTCTTCAGTTCATGATGGATTTTAGAGGGGTGATCTATTCAGCAGAAGACAATACTGAGGAACACTAAAGTAATGAAGCTATGAAAAGGGATTTAAGTGAGTCACGTTTATCTAATAATTTGCACTGTTATTTATTATTTGCCTGTCTTTCTACTTTTCATATTTTAAGGGCTACTGTGGTACAATCAGAGAGAGTCTTCTGGACTGGTATTTTAAACTCTACGCTCACATATAATAGTACCGGTGGTACCGGTGGTACCGGCGGTACCGGCAGCTCAAACAGCGGATGCCAAAATTCTGTAAGTATTTAAATATCTAATTATTGACTAATAAATATATTTATGAGATTTAGTGTGTATATGTTTATCATTGCCTTATAGGTTGTGAAGTCATTATACTCTAAGGCCTCATTTACACGAGCGTATTATACGCGCGTGCGACGCGCGTGCTTTTCACGCGTGTCGTACGCACCTATAATAGTCTATGGGGCTGTTTAGACGATGCGTGAATTTTGCGCTGCGTGAGTGCGTTGCGTAAAACTCACGACATGTTCTATATTCTTGCGTTTTTCACGCAACACGCACCCATTGACTTCAATGGGTGCGTGAAAACAACGCATGCCACACGGACGGTCCTGCGTTGCATGCGCGAAAATCACGCAAGAGCTGTCAAAAGGATGAATGTAAACAGAAAAGCACCACGTGCTTTTCTGGTTACAAACATCCAAACGGAGTGTCAAATTAGAGATGAGCGCACCGAACTTCACCGGGTTCGGCCAAACTCGTTTTGACCGAACCCGGCAAAAAATGTTCGGGTACGCGACGTCAGGAGACAGTCACTGCCCACGGTGCTCAAAGACTTAAACTGTTTCAGCACCATGGACAGTGACTTTCGATCACAATATACATATACGTGTAAAAAAAAACAGAAGTTCGGACTTACCGATAAGTCCCGGCTCCTTCCTCCAGTCCGACCTCCCGGGATGACAATTAAGGCAAAGTGACAGCTGCAGCCAATCACAGGCTGCAGCGGTCTCATGGCCTGCCGCGTCATCCTGGGAGGTGGGGCCGGATGACAAGAGAGGGACGCGTCACCAAGGCAACGGCCGGGAGACCGGACTGGAGGAAGCAGGCAGTTCATGGTAAGTTTGAAAGTCTTTTTTTATTCACAGGTTGGTGTATATTGTGATCGGCAGTCACTGTCGAGGGTGCTGAAAGAGTTACTGCCGATCAGTTAGCTCTTTCAGCACCTTGGACAGTGACGGGCGTTGACTAGCCTCATCTCTATGATGGCGGCTGCGCGAAAATCACGCAGCCGCGCATCATACACGGATGACACACGGAGCTGTCAATTGCCTTTTGCGCACGCAAAACGCAGCGTTTTTTTTGCGCGCGCAAAACGCACACGCTCGTGTAAATGAGGCCTAAAACTGTAGCTTTTCACGTCCGAGTTGCACCCGTGCGATTCAGTTTTCACGGATCCCCATAGATGGGTTCCGTTTTCACGGATCCCCATAGACTTGAGTCTATGGAGGGATCCGTGAAAACAGAAGAAAATAGGACATGTTATACATCCCAACGGACCCTTCACAAGTTCCATTGAAACAACGGCTGTGTGAACGGCCCCTTTGAAATACATGAGTCCGTGAGACGGCCATTGTCTTAACGGCCATCACACGGAAGTATACTACGGTCGTCTGAATAAGCCCTTATGCTCAACACTGACCTGGTGTAGGGAGAGTCAAGATCACATACATTGTTTCCAGCATGATAACGCTCACCGACTGTCTCTCAATGCCTCCTATCTTTTACCTCCTTCTGACAAATTGGTAGGGCAGGCAACGCAAAAAAGAAATCTGCCATGTGTATGCCTATGTGCTACCGTATATATGACACCTATTTATACTAGATTTCAGGTTAAGATTGTGGCAGGAAGAAAAGAATGGAGAAACAAAATGTGATATGAGTTAAATAAATATGTGCTCACCCTACAGGTCAACTGAAAACTTTAAGTATGAATAGAAATTGATTGCCTAAAGTTAGGGACTAAAGGGCGGGACTAATTGTCAGGTTCTGACATCAGCATGTGATGTTTATAGAAATTTTATTGACATGAACGTGTATTATATTTATGGTTACTGAAAAACAAGAAGCATTTACCAGCAAGTTGCAGGGGAAATGTACTCAACATGGGGTCTCTTGTCTCTTACAGGCTCCTATGCTCTATGGTCTCATTCTTATTGTTACTACTATTTTATGGATCTGAATAGTCTCCTAAGAACAAAAGCAGTGAACCGACGAGAGGCATCATAACCAGACACAGCACTTCAATTGTCCTATGTCTGCTTTATAGCTTTTAGGCCTTGTTCACACAGTACAGATTTGTTGCAAATTTTGACTGTATTTTTCAAGCCAAAAACAGGAAAAATGCCTAAACAGAAGAAATATATAAAGGAAGGCCTTATTGATCTGCTCCCTGGATACAATTCTGGTTATGGCTTAAAAATGCAGGCAAAATCTGGAGCAAATCTGAACTGTGTGAACAAGGCCTTCGACTTTGAAGAAGAATTCCAAAAGAACATTCAAGTCTTCTTCGCTACAACATATCTATCCTATGTATGGTGACATCTTAGCTATATAGAGTAAACGTTCCTTCTAATCTTCATCTTTTCTAGTTTATGGTAGTATGAAAAGTATAACCAGAATGTGAAATCTCTACACTTGAGCATAGTTTGATGTACGAAGTTATAAAGCTGTGTTTTTCTGCAATTCATTTGTTTTCTCTGACTTTGAAAAGTGAATTAAAAGATCCAGTCTGCATTTATTTCTGAATGTATCATACTCTCTGTACAATACTCTATGCACAATACTCTCTGTACAATACTCAATGCACAATACTCTCTGTACAATACTCTATGCACAATACTCAATGCACAATACTCTCTGTACAATACTCTCTGCACAATACTCTCTGTACAATACTCTCTGTACAATACTCTCTGTACAATACTCTATGCACAATACTCTCTGTACAATACTCTCTGTACAATACTCTATGCACTTTTTGTTGTTTTTCTCGGATCATGAATATTATAAAATTAGCAAAATACAAATAAATGGTAGATAAAAAAATAAAAAACATTATATGTCATTTAGAATATAAAAAACTATTATATAAAAATATATAATGTTTTATTTGGAAACAACATTAAATTATTGTGGATTTAATTAGGTTTATTTACAGTGGAAACAAATCTCTACAAAGTGATCTACATTCATTCAAAATATTAATTACCCAAAATTCAATTTACCTCAATTATTATAACACCCTTAAATTATCATGAAAAACCCCAATTTGTTTTAGAAGTCACATACGGACCTTTTTTACAAAGCGTTTCTGAAGTACGTTTATCGTGGAAAGCTCCCACGGTAAATATGTCCTAAGGAATTTATTAGCCTAAGAGAACAATATATGGTATCGCCACGATCGTAACGAGTCAAACAATAAAGTTAACACATTAATTTAACCACCGGGTGAACGGCGTAAAAAAAAACAAAAATGCAAAAAACAGCAAAATTCCTTTTTTTTCTCCCATTCCCCCCATAAAAATAAAAGTTAATCAATAAGTCCCATGTACCCCAAAAGATAACCAATGAAAACTACACCTTGTCCCGCAAAAAACAAACCCACATATGGCCACATCGACGGAAAAATAAAAAGTTTTTTAAAAAAAAAAGGGTTTTTATTTTGCAAACGTAGGAAAACATAAAACCTTTACATATTTGGTATCCCCGTAATCGTGCTGACCCATAGAATAAAGGTAACATGTTATTTATGTCGCGTTGTGAACGGCGTAAATTTATAAAGAGAAAATCAATGCTGGAATAGCTGTTTATTTTCAATTCGTGAATATAATAAAGTTAAAAAGTTTAATTATATGCACCCAAAAATGGTGCAATTGCAAAATATAACTTATCCCGCAAAAACAAGCCCTTATACGGCTATGTCAACAGAATAAAAAAAAGTTACGACTCTTAGGGTATGTGCACACGATAAGTGGCTTTTACGTCTGAAAAGACAGACTGTTTTCGGGAGAAAATAGCTGCGTTGTTTCAGACGTAAAAGCTCCTCCACGCATTTTGCGAGGCGTCTTTGACGCTCGTAATCTTGAGCTGTTCTTCATTGACTTCAATGAAAAACAGCTCAAATTACGTTTCAAAGAAGTGTCCTGCACTTCTTTGACGAGGCAGTCATTTTACGCGTCGTCGTTTGACAGCTGTCAAACGACGACGCGTAAATGACAGGTCGTCGGCACAGTACGTCGGCAAACCCATTCAAATGAATGGGCAGATGTTTGCCGACGTATTGTAGCCGTATTTTCAGGCGTAAATCGAGGCATAATACGCCTCGTTTACGTCTGAAAATAGGACGTGTGAACCCAGCCTTAGAATGCGACAGTGAAGAAGCAAAAAATAGTCCTTGGTTATTAACGCGCAAAAAGGCCTGGTCATTAAGGGGTTATGCAGGGCTGAAATGTTGCTACATGGGTGAATAAACACCACTTTTGTATGTTCATAATTTGCAGTGCTGCCCCAAACTTCATTCGTTTGCAGTACTGCTACTGGTTGTAATCAGGATTCTTTGGAGACAACATGCGCACGCACGCACGCACGCGCACGCACACAAACAAACACACACACACACACACACACACTCTTCTAGTAAGTGATCTACTAGCTCACTCCAGAACTGAATTAATGGCAACACTGCCCATCATTGCTTTACAATGTACTCCATGCTGTTGCTGCTCCTTCTGTGTGTATGTCTGTGAGAGAGTAAGGTAAGGGAGCAGGATCTTCTCTACTCTCTGTGCTGTGTATGGTAGATGCCTTCTCAGATGCCTGCATGACTAGTCTGCCTAATCATACAATGATACATTCCCTGCTATGGTATTCTGCATAATTGCTGACAGCTCTATAACAAACACTGAGGGTGCTGTAATGGCGGATGTATTAGTTATAATTGGGCTTTCCAAGAAACAAATATGACAAAAAAATAGATTAATGTATACCGTGCCACCGGCCACTGTGAATACCTGTATGGCTGACGTTTCTCTCCTTGTCTCACTGCACTCCCCATAGCAGCGCATGCACAACCTCTAAGGCTGGATTCACAAGAGCATGTTCGGTCCATAAAGGACGGAACGTATTTCGGCCGCAAGTCCCGGGCCGAACACACTGCAGGGAGCCGGGCTCCTAGCATCATAGTTATGTACGACGCTAGGAGTCCCTGCCTCCCCGTGGAACTACTGTCCCGTACTGAAAACATGATTACAGTGTCCCTGCAGTGTGTTCGGTTCGGGACTTGCGGCCGAAATACGTTCCGTCCTTTACGGACCGAACATGCTCGTGTGAATCCAGCCTTATACATCCTCTGATACATCTTGAAGCGATAGATCTATTTCAGCTGGTCAGTGCTCAGCCTGTGGCTGATCATCTCTGATTATGTACACCTGCTCAAACTACCATACCTTGTCTAGGAATTCCCTGCACACAGTCCATTCCCCAGTAAGGGTTGTTTTATGGTTAAAATGGCAAAATATCTTAGTCTCTGCCCCCCAGTTGAGCCCTAGCCAAATCTAATAGTGACACAGTGGGTTCATCTTCCTGTCCCAAGACCCGAGTTGACAGGTTGCTCAGGCCATGGGCCCTGCTGACACTCTGCTACCAAACACTCCCGCAGCACCAGACGTTTACCGACTGGTGCAAAAGGTCATGCAACAGGAGAGTTGACAACTGGAGATCGTCCAATCTCTGCATGTGATTCTCCACGATTGGACGCCATGCTGCCAGGTTTTACACAACAAACGATTGTTCAACTGATTCCTCCAGTTCCAGTATCTGCTCTGATTGTCACATCAGGATTGTCTCTACACCAGCCAAGGACACCTAGATACAGTAAAGATCCTAAGAAGTGTCAAAGATTCCTGAACTCCTGCGCCATCTAGTTCGAGGCTTTGGCCAAAGAATTCTCCACAGATCAACCAAACTTTGCATACATTGTATCAGTCCTGTCTGGAGAGGCTCTTGTTTGGGTCACTCCACTATGAGAATGCAACAATCCATGAACCCCTTAGTAACCAGCCTATTTAAAACCTTAAGGACCAAGCTATTTTTTACGTTTTTCCATTGTCGCCTTTAAAGAGCTATAACTTTTTTATTTTTGCGTCGACATAGCTGTATAAGGACTTATTTTTTGCGGGACAAGTTGTATTTTTTAATAAATTTTGGGGTGCATATAATTTATTGATTAACTTTCCTTGGGGGGTAATAGAAAAAATAAACACCAATTTTTCCACTATTTTTTGGAACCTTAATTTACCCTGTTTACTGTGTGATCTAAATAACATAATAACTTTATTCAGCGGATCGTTCCGATTGCGACGATACCAAATTTATATCGTTTTCTTGTGTTTTACTACTATGTGAAGATTTTGGAGTAAATTTGACTTTTTGATCACTATTTATCACATTTTTTTGAAAGCAGGATGAACATAAAACAGGAATTCTGGCATTTTTTTTAATTCTATTTTTTACGGAGTTCACCAAACGAGTTAAAAAACATAATAGCTTTATAGTTGGGGTCGTTATGGACGCAGCAATACCAAATATGTGTAACTTTTTTTTCATAATAAGGCATTCTGTAATGGGATAAAGTGGGTTTTTCATTTTTTTTCTTTGGGGTTTTTATTTATTTATTTAATTATTTAACTTTTATTAAACTTTTTTATTAGTCCCACTAGGGGACTTCACTATGCGATCATCCGAACGCTTTTATAATGCACTGCAATACTTCTGTATTGCAGTGTATTATTGCCTGTCAGTGTTAAACTCTGGCATGGCCTAGCAGGCATTAACTAGAAGCTGACCTGGGGGCCTTTCCGGGGGCCCCCGGCTGCCATAGAAAGCACCGACACCCTGGGCTCGCATAGTTGACAGTTGATCACGGACGTTCAGAGGCTGGACCCAAGCGATCTGTTCAGTATAAAAATAAGTTTTCATGAGGAGACAACCCTATTAACTGATTCAGATACGAAATATACAAGTTCATACTTGCCAACAGTCCCGAATTTGCCAGGACTGTCCCAAATTTACAGAGACAGTCCTGGCAAATTACTGTCCCGGGACTTGTCCCGGCAACTGCTACATTTCATTGTATCTGCATTCTCAGGACACAGATACAATTGAATACTATGGCAGAGCAGGAAACTATCAGTTTCCTGCTCTGCCATTCACTCCTCCTGGAGCGCCGGAATCCTCGGCCAAAGAGTTGCCGAAGCCCTGGCCGGGGATTCCACTCATAGACGGAGCCCCTGACTTCACTGTCAATATAAAGGCAGTGACGTCAGGGCAGGGCACCTCCTGCAGCAGAATCCCCGGTCAGAGCGACGGCAACGCTCTGGCTGGACATTCCCTTCCCAGGGGGAGCCACATTGGCTCTATCAACAGGGTAGGGTGGGGGGAGTGCTATCTACAGTGGGAGTATGTGGCATTATCTACAGCAGGGGTCTCAGACATGCGGCCCCTGAGACTGTCATCTGCAGCCCGCAGAGCACAATAGCTCCCTCAGGAGAGAGAGCAGTCTGAACAAGCGCTCCTTCATGCCGTCACACAGCCCCCTGTAGCTATTGCACCCCCCCAGTAGATAACACCCCACCCTGTTGACAGCGCTACACCCTCCCTCCCTGTAGATCGCTCTATTGGGGAAGACTCTAGGAGTGGAATCCCCAGCCTGAGGATTTCCGACGCTTTGGCCAGAGATTCCTCTGCTGGCTGAGCCTCTGAAGTCACTTTCCATATATAGACGGTGATGTCAAGGGATTCCCCAGAGAAGAAGTCCCAGAGCAGAGTGCTAAAAGCGGCTCTGCTCCTGGACTCCGGCTCTGGGGATGCCCCTGACATGACTATCTATATATGGATAGTGATGTCAAGAGCAGAGCTGGAGTCCCAGAAAGAGCGCTACTAGCGCTCTGTCCGGGACTCCAGCTCTGGGCAAGCCCCTGATATCACTGTCCATCTATGGACAGTGATGTTAGTGTCTTCCCCAGAGTTCCGGAGCAGAGCCTATACTAGCGCTCTGCTCTGGGACCCCGGCAATGGGGTTTCCCCTGACATCACTGTCCATATATGGACAGTGATGTCAGGAGCAGAGCTGGAGTCCCAGGCAAAGTGCTAGTAGCACTCTGTTCGGGACACCTGCTCTGGGGTTGCCCCTGACACCACATTCCGGTCCAGGAGGATCCCCTGACGTCAGTGCGTAACTACCGCTGTAGCAGCTGTAGCGGCTGCTATGGGGCCCCATGCCCGGAGGCTCCGCTAGCTGCGGCTATGGCTGCTACAGCGGGTTGCGACACCACATTCAACAGTGTCTGCGTCCTTTGGAGGTATCTCCCTGCTCTGCCATAGGCTACTGACGTCACTGTCTATGGACGGTGATGTTAGGGGGTCCTCCAGCAAAGGTATCCCCGGCCAAAGTCTGGCATCATCTACAGGGGGACTGTGTGGCATCATCTACAAGGGGGCTGTGTGGCATCATCTATGGGGGCTGTGTGGCATCATCTATGGGGGGCAAATGGCTCTATCTACAGGGGGCTGTGTGGCATCCTCTACAGGGGGGCTGTGTGGCTCTATCTACAGGGGGGCTTTGCGGCTCTATCTACAGGGGCTGTGTGGCACTATCTATACGGGGCTGTGAGGCACTATCTATAGGGGGCTGTATGGCTCTATCTACAGGGGTCTGTGTGGCTCTATCTACAGGGTGGTTGCGTGGCTTTATCTACAGGGGGCTGTGTGGCACGATCTACACGGGGGCCATGTGGCACTATCTAAAGGGGGCACTGTGGCATTATCTACAGGAATCAGTGCCTGGCAATAACTACAAGGAGCAGTGTGTAACAATATCTACAGGGGGGCTGTGTGGCTCGATCTACAGGGGGCTGTGTGGCTCGATCTACAGGGGGCTGTGTGGCTCTATCTACAGGGGGCTGTGTGGCTTTATCTACAGGAGGCTGTGTGGCTCTATATAAAAGGGGGCTGTGTGGCAATATCTACAGGGGGTTGTGTAGCACTATCTACAGAGGGCACTGTGGTATTATCTACAGAGGGCACTGTGGTATTATCTACAGAGGGCACTGTGGCACTATCCGAAAAATGGATGTGTGGCACTATCTACAGAGGGCAGTGTGGCACGATCTACAGGGGGGCCATGTGGCACTATCTACAGGGAGGCACTGTGGCATTATCTACAGGAATCAGTGCCTGGCAATAACTACAAGGAGCAGTGTGTAGCAATATCTACAGGGGGCAGTGTGTGGCACTATCTACTGGGGTTTGGTGGAGCACCATCTATAAGGGGCACTGAGTGTGGCACTATCTACGCTGCTTTTTATGCTACCAGTAGTGGTCATGACATATCGCCTAGCCCTAGTGATAAAGTGAGACATCACCTGCCTGTAAACCAACAGATAACCAGAGAGAGATACCGGCCACCATAGTAGTTGTCAGCCAAACTAGTGCAGACATTTTTCTTCGTTTATTTGCATGCAGAAATTCTGAAAAGCCACGCCCACCCACCCGATAATACATGCCCCCACCCGATAAGCCACACCCATAAGACACACCCCCCAAAGACGCCACACCCTAAGTGTCCCTGGAAAAAAATGAAAATGTTGGCAACTATGCAAGTTTACAACATATCCTTCTCCTGTTTCTGAAATGCATTGGGTTTTTTTCAGCGTTAAGACACCTTCTAGTTTTCCATGATCACAGCAGCTAAATCAATACTGATATTTGGATAAGAACTGTGTATTTGTTTTCTTTTTTCCCACTGCAGAATGATGGTTTTATCTTGAAGAATGATTTATAATTCATATGCTGGATAATCAGCTATTAGTGTTATCATTGCAACAGCTGGAGAAGATTTAATGACCCTTAGGGTATGTGCACACCCTAGCTTGCTTTTACGTCTGAAATGACAGACTGTTTTCAGGAGAAAACAGCTGCCTCGTTTCAGACGTAATTGCTCCTCCTCGCATTTTGCGAGGCTTCTCTGACAGCCATAAATTTTGAGCTGTGTTTCATTGAGTTCAATGAAGAACGGCTCAAATTACGTCTGAAAGAAGTGTCCTGCACTTCTTTTGACGAGGCTGTATTTTTATGCGTCGTCGTTTGACAGCTGTCAAACGACGACGCATAAATGACAGGTTGTCTGCACAGTACGTCGGCAAATCCATTCAAATGAATGGGCAGATGTTTGCCGACGTATTGTAGCCCTATTTTCAGACGTAAAACGAGGCATAATACGCCTCGTTTACGTCTGAAAATAGGTTGTGTGAACCCAGCCTTACAATTATTCAGCATCAGTATTTATTAAAATGTACATATTACAGCTCTGTAAATATTTACCATGTACATGAAAATGTTTGTGCCCCCACCTCCTCTTCTATTTAAGTGTTGTTCCGCTTCTTGTGAAAAGGGCAAACATATTAATGAACCAAACACACAAAAACCAGACCAAGCAGGAAATTCGTCATAGTTTAACCTTTCATTACAAAAAAAAATATTTTCTAGCTATACAAGCTTCCTTATATTATATACAACAATGTTACAGCTGGAAAACTGGTACAATAATTTTACTTTACTATACTCAGGGAAGGATTTAGGGGGCCAATCGCCCCCCCCCCCCCTACACCATTGCACCGTTTATTTTTAAATCAGCTGCTACTTCCCTGCTCCCGGGCTCCTCTTTAGCTCCGGGAGCTGCCGCACAGATGCTGCCAACATTAGAACCATGTGTACGGCAGTACCTGAAGTTGAAGAGTAGCCCGGTAGAGAGGAGGGTAAATATATGGAGGGGTCTTGTCAGGATTCTGAATTTGGGGGTCTGGAATCTGAATCTGAATTAATTTAAGGGTCTTGTCTGGGGTCTAAATTAATTTAGGAGTCTGGGATTTTCATTTATATAGTGGTCTAAGGTCTTAATTTATTTAAGGTCTAGGGTCTGAATTAATTTAGGGGTCTGGTTTTTTAATTTATTAAGGGGGTCTGGTCTAGGGTTTGAATTAGAGGGGTTAACCTCTTATTAATAGCTGCAAATTTCCTCAAATAAAAAATAAACTACTCTATCCTTTCCCCCCGGCTAGCCAGCGCTGATTGTTTACATGCAGGCAGTCATGTGTAGTATTCCTAGTATATTGCCAGAAATACAATGTGTCAATGATTAGCCCTCTGATTGGCTGCAGCGGTCACATGCTGCCTGCATGTAAACAATCACTGGGATGGCCGCCGGGCATCAGGGTCGGATCCCGGATAACCCCCTTAAATTAGGGGTCTGGTATGGGTTCTGAAATTATTTGTGTTGCTATAGAGGCTGGGGATAGCTGAAAAAGCAAGGGGCCAAAGATGTCTGGGCAGCAAGGTCTGCAGTCTTTGGGAGAAGTCGTCATGTGGTCTGTGTCAGATAGAGAAGAAAAGGAAAGAGATTTATAGCGGACATGGATAATACAAGTATTTACAAAAACAGACAACTCAAGAGAGCTGACAGATCCTCTTTAATTGTAATGTATACTGCCTGTGTCTGTGCATAGTCTTGTTTGGTCTGCCGTGTGATAATACGCAAGGCCAGCATTAGGGGGCAAACTGGGCAATTGCCCAGGGCCCCTTGCCCGTAGCTGCTACAGGGCCCGAGGAATGCGAACATATATGGGCTGGACGGCACGGGCCCCCTCATGCTCAGTGGCGTTGCTTGGACCGGAGGGGGCCCTGGTGCTAGCGACAGCCACATTTACTTGTTCCTGCGTCCTCAGGACACAGATACTAATTAATACTATAGGCTGCAGGCAACGTGAGGCCTGTAGCCTATAAGGCGCTGGGAAGACATCCTGTGCAGGCCGGCGTAATGACGTTACTGCCTCACTATATGATAGGGGGGCTGTGTAGAACTATATACAAGGGGAGGGCTGGGTGACACTATATACAAGGGGAGGGCTGTATGGCACTATATACAAGGGGGGGCTGTGCGGGGGCACAAATGGGGCACAGTTACTGATGGGCACTTTTTTTTTGTCGAGCACTGAGGGATCATTATTACCATCTGGGGCACTGAGGATTACGAGTTTGTTTAAAGCATGGGGTATAGGTGGGGAGGGTGCTGGAAAAGCAAGAAACCAACATGTCTGTGTCTCAAATTCTGCAGAGATGAGTCGTGGCTGGAATAAGTTGTCAGTCCCTCCGGGTCCGGGCCGGAGGGAGAAAAAAAAGCAAAGTGAACGACTCTAATTAGAGAAAACATCACATGTGAGACACTAGATATAAGGAGCTCCTGTGTATAACTGGCATCTACCACTATATGGTCATTATATGGTGGTAATATTGGTCTTTGTATAGTGGTTATTAACAGTATGGGGGTATTATTCAGTCACTATGTGGTTATGGTGTGGCGGTATTATTCAGTAACAGTATGGGGTATTATTCAGTCACTATGGTTATGGTAATAAATGTATATGTATATAGATTATTTTTTTGTGTGAGATGGGGGACAAATGGTTTGGGTCTTGCAACACTCCTGGATAGCGATCAGTGATGTAGTTCTCTGCACATCGCCTTCTCAATTGACTGCATTATTAATACAGTAAGGCCTTATTCACAGGACAGTGAAAAACGGCCGCTTGACGACCGTTCTTTTAACGGCCGTCACACGGCCGTTTTCAGAACAACGATGTTCTGTGGGTGTATTCACACATACTTTTTTAACGGCCCGTGAATAATGGGTGTCAAAAAATAGGACATGTCCAGTTTTTTGCCGTTTTCACAGCCTGACGGCCCCCAATAGAAGTCAATGGATCCGTTTTTAACGGCTGTCAATACATGTAACAACCGTTAAAAATGGATCGGTGACATGGGGATTGGCAAGGGAACTACTAGTTCCCTTGCTGGCTAACGGCGGCTCGATGACACACTCACTGATGCAGCGCCGACCTCTTCAGGTGTGGTCTCTCGTCTTCACGGGTTCTACGAAGGCGAGGCGATGATGTAATCGCGTCGCATTAGAAGATTCCGTGAAAACGAGAGACCACACGTGAAGAAGACAGCGCTGCATCGGTGAGTATGTAGGGCATTCATGTCGGGCTGTGTGGCATCATCTACATCGGGGCCGTGTGGCATCATATACAGGAAGGCTGTGTGTCATCTACAGGTGGGCTGTGTGGCATCATCTATAGTGAGGCTCTGTGGCATCATCTACAGTGACGCTGTGTTGCATTATATACAGGAGGGCTGTGTGGCATCATATACAGGGAGGTATGTGGCATCATATACAGGAGGTCTGTGTGGCATCATCTACAGGGAGGCTGTGTGGCATCATCTACAGGAGGGCTGTGTGGCATCATATACAGGGGGGCTGTGTGGCATCATATACAGGGAAGTATGTAGCGTCATAGACAGGGAGTTGTGTGGCATCATAGACAGGAGGGCTGTGTGGCATCACATACAGGGAAGTGTGTTGCATCATATACAGGGAGTTGTGTGGCATCATATACAGGAGGCCTGTTAGGCATCATATACAGGGAGGCTGTGTGGCATCATATACAGGGAGGCTGTGTGGCATCATATACAGGGAGTTGTGTGGCATCATATACATGAGGGTTGTTAGGCATCATATACAGGGAGGCTGTGTAGCATCATATACAGGGAGGCTGTGTGGCATATACAGGGAGGCTGTGTGGCATATACAGGGAGGTGTGTGGCATCATATACAGGGAGGTGTGTGGCATCATATACAGGGAGGTGTGTGGCATCAAAATTGCCTCCCATTGTTTTCAATGGGAGGTGGAGGTGCTTTTTTTCCCACAAGCGGAAAAAAACGCTCGCGGGAAAAAGAAGCGACATGCCCTATCTTGAGGCGTTTTCCACCTCAAAAACCCCATTGAAACCAATGGGAGACTGAAAAAACTCCTCAAACTGTCGACGCGTTTTTTTAAGCGTTTTATGTCAAAAAACGCTCATAAATTTTTCCTTTGCCTGTTGAAGAATCAGGTAGAAAATCGAGTCAAAAAACGCGTCAAAAAATGCATAAAAAAAATGGCTGTGGTACAAAACCACTTCAAAGAAACTGGAGCTGATTTTTCCAGGCAGAATTTTCTACTTGCAAAAAACTCCTAAGGGTGTATTCACACAGAGTTTTTTTGCAGGCAGATTTTGACCTGCCTGCACTCTCTTTGCCGCATTTTCTGCCAAATTTTTCACTGCGTTTTTTGGCCGTGGCCATTGAGTGATTCGGGCAAATAACGCATCGATAACCGTTTCGCTACCTCCCGTTGATGTTAATGGGAGGTCAGAGACAGAGACGCCTGAAGAAAGAGCATGATGATTTTTTTTCCCGCTTGCATTTTTTTCCGCTCGCTAGAAAAAACGCCTCCGCCTCCCTCTGAAGTCAATGGGAGGCAATTTCGGCTGTTATTTTCCAGATCAAAAACCGCAACAAAAACTGTGAACTAGGCCTATGGTGGTATTATTGGTTATATTCAGGGCCACCATCAGGGCAGTACCGCTGCTAGTGCAGTCAGGGGCCCGGCCACAATGATGAAAAAAACACTACTTTAAACATTTCTTTGAGGGCTCCAGCGTTATTTACTTGGAGAAGGGAATGGACCCTGCAATGTAACTTACGCTGGGGCCCTGAGAGGAAGATGCTGCATGAGCAGCATGGAAACAGAAGCTCCATGTGGAGGGAGCTGCCTACCAGACAGCTCCTTCTAACCAGGGGCAGAGAGGACGGAGGAAGAAGAAAGAGCTGGAGAGGAACAGTAACACACAGCTCTCCTCCCCTCCTACCTGCAACTTGTAACAGGCAGCTGATGAAGATTCCCCCAGGACAGGTAAGAGGGAACTCCAATGTTATGTGTGGGGGAGGGGGGATTCTTTAGAATTCGTATTTGTGGGAGAGGGGGGACCTAACTGTAAGGCCTTATTTACACCAACGTGTTAAACGTCCCTGTGATGGCCATTGAAACAACGGCCGTCACACGGACTTATATGTCAATGTGGCCGTTCACACGGCAGTTGTTTCAACGGACCGTGTGAAGGGTCAGGGTCAGTTTTTCACATCTGAGGTGCATCAGTGCTCTGCGCTGCGGGACACGATATCACGTATCCCTCCATAGACTCCAGTCTATGGGGGATGCGTGATATCGTGTCCCGCAGCGCAGAGCACGGATGCACCTCAGACGTGAAAAACTGTAGTTTTTGTTTACGTCCGAGATGCACAATGCCCGTGTGAATCTAGCCTAAATGCTATATGTTGGGAGGGGATTTTGTGTAAAACTTTTTGTGGGACTTGGCTGTTAATGCTATGTGTGGGGGAAGGGATTCATTATTATTTTTTTGGGGGGATGGGAAAGTTAACTGTTAGGCTGAGTTCACAAGGGGCGGATACGTAGCGTAAAAGCACACTAAACAGTGGTGCAGTTTTCCGCTCCGGAAACTTCAGCATGAGCCTCTTGGGATGACGTTTCATCCCATGTAACCGCCGCTACAGTCTGTGATTGGCTGCAGCTGTCACATGGGATGAAACGTCATTCCAGGAGTCCGGCCTGGAGGAAGAAACACAGACTTCTGGGTAAGTATAATAATCTTTTTTTTTTTGTGAGTTGCATTTTTTGCTGCGGAATCGCTGCGAACCCACCGCAAAAAAACGCTATTTATTGCGGGTTTTACCTCCCCATTGAATTCAATGGGGAAAAGCCGCAACAAATAAGCAGAATTAACACAAATACAACTGACATGCTACAGAATAAAATTCTGCACTGCTGGTGAATTTCTGAGCAGTTTTACCATGTGCATGAGATTTGTTTTATCTCATCCATTCTGCTGCTACTGTATTTGCTGTGGATTTTTCGCAGCGTATGAACTCATCCTAAGGGTATGTTCACACGGCCTATTTACGGACATAATTCGGCCGTTTTTGCCCCGAATTATGTCTGAAAATAGCGCCTCAATAGCGCTGACAAACATCTGCCTATTGAAAGCAATGGGCAGACGTTTGTCTGTTCACACGAGGCGTATATTTACGCGCCGCTGTTAAATGACGGCGCGTAAATAGACGCCCGCGTCAAAGAAGTGACCTGTCACTTCTTTGGCCGTAATTGGAGCCGTTATTCATTGACTCCAATGAATAGCAGCGCTAATTACGGCCGTAATTGACGCGCCGTTCAAGCGCCTGCACATGCCGGTACGGCTGAAATTACGGGGATGTTTTCAGGCTGAAACATCCCCGTAATTTCAGCCGTAACGGACGCCCTCGTGTGAACATACCCTATGGGTATGTTCACACGGCAAACTAAAAACGGCCGTAAAATACAGAGCTGTTTTCAAGGGAAAACAGCCCCTGATTTTCAGCCGTTCTTAAGGGTATGTTCACACGCTGAGCCAAAAACGTCTGAAAATACGGAGCTGTTTTCAAGGGAAAACGGCACCTGATTTTCAGACGTTTTTTGAGCAACTCACGTTTTTCGCGCCGTTTTTGGAGCTGTTTTCAATAGAGTCTATGAGAAAACGGCTCCAAAAACGTCCCAAGAAGTGTCCTGCACTTCTTTTGACGAGGCTGTAATTTTACGCGTCGTCTTTTGACAGCTGTCAAACGACGACGCGTAAATTACAGGTCGTCGGCACAGTACGTCGGCAAACCCATTCAAATGAATGGGCAGATGTTTGCCGACGTATTGGAGCCGTATTTTCAGGCGTAAATCGAGGCATAACACGCCTCGTTTACGCCTGAAAATAGGTAGTGTGATCCCAGCCTAAAGCATCAAGCGTTTTTTGATGCGTTTTTTACGGACGTTTTTGGAGCTGCTTTTCTATTCACCCAATGAAAAACAGCTCCAAAAACGTCTCAAGAAGTGACATGCACTTTATTTTTTGAGATACAGCTGCTTTGTATCCTGTATATAGAGCAGATGTATCATGTGCTGAGACCTGAATCCGTCAGGTCAGCGGGACTGACAGGTTCAGTGACAGTGGTCGGATCAAGCGGTTGTCGATCACATCTTTGTTCATAACTTAGATGTGATTGGTAAGGCTGGGTTCCCATGTAGCGTAAACGCTGCGTAATTTCTGCAACGGAATTATGCGCAGAAATTCCGCAGCATTCACAGTAGCAGGAAAGTGGATGAGATTGTGTAAATCTCATGCCCAAGCTGTGGGGAAAAACCGCAGCGTAAACGTTAATAACTGCGGTGCAAAATTAAATTCCGCAGCATGTCAATTTATGCTGTGTATTTGATGATTTTCTGCTGTGGGCTTTCCCCATTGAATTCAATGGGGATGCAAAACCCACAACAGCAAGCAAATGTTGCAACGTTTGTGGAGTAATCACAGCGTTTATGTCGCAAAAGTCACAACTCTGGAAAAATAAAAATCATGCTTACCCAGAATACCCAGAAACGCCGTCCTTCTTCTTGCAGTCCGGCCTCCTGGGATGATGTTGCATCCCATGTGACCGCTGCAGCCAATCACAGGCTGCAGCGTCACATGGCCCATCATACAGGGAGGCCGTAGCGGCCGTCAGAGGAGGGGGTAAGTATGAGCACTTTTTTGCACAGTGGATTATTGTAGTGCGGTTTTTCGGACGGAATGTCCTGCGGATTCCAGATCGGAAGCGCTGCATGATTATTATGCAGCGTATCTGACCTGTGGGAACCCTGACTAACAGCTCGATCCTGTGTGCCAGAGACAGGCAGGACCCACTGTCACTGAACCCGTCAGTCCCGCTGATCTGAAGGATTCAGGTTTCAGCACACGATACAGCTGGTCTGTATACAGGATACAAAGCAACTGTATCTCAAAAATGTAAAATAATTTTTAATAAAATGTAATTGCAAAGTTTCACCAAACACACTGATACACTGTTTTATTATTTTTTAAAAAGTTTTCAAAGGTGTAGCCTTTAAATAGTTTTTGTGGGCAAGGGGGGATTTGACTGTAAATGCCATGTGTGGGGGGGACTTATTTAGCATATATTTACAGGTTACAGTCATATTGCTTTGTTTTTTTTTGCAGAGATATTTGCAAAACCATGGCAAATGACATGGTTAAGAAGCAATTTTATGTAAACTGCTGCAAAAAACGTGGTTTGACCTCGACGTGTGAAGAGACCCTTGTGGTTAATTTGTGTAGGTTAGGGGGGCTTTATTGTAGATGTTATGCGAGGGAAAAGTTTAGTTATAGTTTTTTCGTTTTTGTGCAAAGGAGGGTATATTCAAATGTAGCGTTTGAGGTGCAGTTAAAAAAAATGCATCAAAACCGCGCACTCGACTGCGCTTTTGATTCCGTCAAAACAATGAAAACCTTACAGAACGGTAACAAACGGAAACCATTTGCAATGGATGCGTTACCAATTAAATCAATGGTAATGCAAATGGAAATCTATGGTCTCCATTTGTTTCAGTTTGGTTTCAGTTCATGGGTTCTCCTGACGGAAAAGTCAGCGGAAACCATGAACGGAGTCCCGACGCAGATGTGAACGAAGCCTAACATATATGGACATGAGGAACAGCCCCAGAGTCTTTAGGCAGTGCACTAGTAGAAGATCTACCCGGGGACTCCAGCCCTGGGAAAGCTCCACTCGTGAGCGATGGCATACAGTGGGATACGTTTTGGCTAAATTGAACAAAATCCAGGGCATTATCTGGTTACTGCCTGCTCCATGGTTTCGTTCACTGTAATTGACGTCAGCACCAAAATCGGTTAACGCGTATAATGTACAAACATGAGCGCCACACTTTCTGTTGTCCACACCTGGTAATGGAGGGGGGCCCAGACATCTTGGCTTTATGGGGCCCAGAAGTTCCTGATGGTGGCCCTGGTTATATTGATGCTTGTATAATGGTAGCGCACTGCTAACCCTGACTAAAAAAGCAAAACCTGTCCTTTAGCGTGTGATTAGGTGTTTCTATCTTTTACTTTTATTTTTTGTCTTGTTTTGATGGTATGTTTCACATATTTAAATAAAGCTGTGTGCATGAGCCCTAAGGCTATGTTCACACGGAGTATTTTGGGGGAGGAATATCTGCCTAAAAATTCCGTTTGGAACTTTGAGGCAGATATTCCTCTCCCTGCACGCCGATTTTCGCGGCGATTATCGCGCCGTTTTTCGCCCGCGGCCATTAAGCGCCGCGGGCATAAAACAGCGAGAAATACACTTTCTCCTGCCTCCCATTGAAGTCAATGGGAGGTCAGAGGCGGAAGCGCCAGAAGATAGGGCATGTCGCTTCTTATTCCCGCGAGGCAGTTTTACTGCTCGCGGGAAAAAGACGCCGACGCCTCCCATTGAAATCAATGGGAGGCGTTCTCGGGCCGTTTTTGCCAAGTTTTGCGACGCGGTTTCCGCGTCAAAAAACTCGGCAAAATACCCCGTGTGAACATAGCCTAACACTGCAAATAATGTTGATGAAAGACATTTCCATTTTGTATATATACAGTGCAAACTTATATGCAGCAGGGTCATGCAGCTGCATCTCAATGGCTTCAGATTACAAACAAACTTTGTATGTGGTCTAATCCTGCAGTTACACAAAGTTGGCAACAGTCCCAAATTTGCCAGGACTGTCCCAAATTTACAGAGACAGTCCCAGCAAATTACTGTACCAGGACGTGTCCCGGCAACTGCCACATTCAATTGTATCTACGTCCTCAGATGACTCCGCTCATAGAGGGAACCCCTGAGGACGTCACTGTCCATATATGGACAGTGAAGCTAGGGGCTCCTCCTGGAGAACCGGAATCCCCGGCCAGAGCTTTGCCGACGCTCTGGCCAGGAATTCCGCTACTGGATGAGTCCTTGGCGTCGCTGTCCATATATGGATAGTGATGTCAGGTTCTAAGCCACAGACCCCATAAGCCACACCCACCAAAGACGCCACACCCTAAGTGTCCCTGGGAAAAAAACAACTAATGTTGGCAACTATGCAGTTACATAGTTGCGAAGTACAGTAGAAAAAAGACATATGTCCATCAAGTTCAACCGGGGAACAGAGAGGTAGTGGATGAGGTGAGGGGGAGGGATAAACTTTAGAAATGTGTTTCCCCCTATTGATTCAGAGGAAGACAAGAATGACATGAGCCAACTGGTGTACAGGTAGTCCTAGAGCAAATGCCAAATTCCCATGAAGCAGAACATTTCCACTGTGGAGATGGCCTGAAATTAGCAGCAAAATCAGCATGTGATACATTAGGAATGTTCTGCAGAATTTTATCCAAGAAATCTGTGTAAAATGAGAGGCACACTGAAGTACAATATGGGCGAATAGATTTCTAATGTATGAGCATTGTATATGGAATACTAGTGATATGGATCCTAAATATAGCTGTAGCTATGTGAATGACTCATGTCAGGTCCCACCATGCACTACTCTCTGGTAATTAGTAGGGGTATAAATATCTGCACGTTTTTTTCTTTACCCAATGTATCTAGAATGTAAATATTAAGTAGCTTTGCAAATAGTGTTGATGAAAGACATTCACCGTTTTGTATTTACAGCTCCTGTGCAAATTTATGTGTGGCATGGTCATGCAATTGCATCTCTATGGCTTCAGATAACTAACAAACTCTGTGTGTGTGCTCTGATCTTGCAGTTACATAGTTACATAGTTACATAGTACAGTTGAAAAGACATAAATCCATCAAGTTCAACTAGCAAAATGGAGAGGATGTAGATAAAGTGAAGGGAGTGTTAAAACTTAGAACTTTGTTTCCCACAATTGATCCAGAGGAAGGCGATATTCTCTGAGAAATAAACCAAACTGTTCTAGAAGGGGAAAAAAAATCTCCTAAATCCAAGTGGATCAACATTCATGCAACAATTCAATACATTTACCTAATTGATATTATTTTGGTCAGCTATTCCACAGATTCACAGTTTTTACAGTAAAGAAGGATTGTCGCCTCTGGAGATTGAGGAGAAGCATTCTCCTAATGCTTCTGTAGGGCAATGTACAGCCTAGGTGGAGATGCCCCCTGACTGTTTGTGGCGTGATTATAAGCTATATTGGTATCTTGGCTGGGTGAGATGTGAGTGAGGGTCTAAACAATATAGTCTGGCAAAAGCTCAAAATAAGAGCAATCTATTTGTCAGCAACAAATGCGGTGCTGTGCTCTAAAGGGACAATGCACCAATGCCTTTATAGTTTTGCCTTTGGGCACACCTCACTGCATAGATTTAGATCTGTGCATTTATCTTTCCCTCTCTATTACCATTTAACAATTTTTCAATATAATACCAATGCAGTATGGTGTTAAACATGGTATGATGTTCAATGGGATTTGAAATGACAATAGCATGTTCTCAATTGGGGGACCGTTCACCCTATCCCTGCTAGGTAACATAGTCCTTCTCAAGCCGGTTTTATTCATTCAATCTAGAGACCTTTTGATCCTAATGCTTCTTGCCCTTCTTTTTCCCTTATTTTCCCCTTTTCCCCCTTTCACTATATATGTGGGACACTTCAGGGGGGGCTATATGTGGGGCACTATATACAGGGTGCGCTTTATGTGGGGCACTATCTACAGGGGGGCTATATGTGGGGCATTATGTACAGTGGGCTATATGTGGGGCACTATCTAAAGGGGGCTATATGTAGAGTGATATCTACAGGGGGCTTTATGTAGAGCGCTATCTACAGGGGGGCTATATCTCGGGCACTATCTACAGGGGCTATATGTGGGGCACTATCTACAAGGGGGCTATATGTGGGGCACTATCTACAAGGGGATCCATGAAGGGCACTATCTACAGGGGGCACTATGGGGGCACTATCTACAGGGGGCTCTATGGGGGCACTATCTACAGGGAACACTGTGTGTGTGTGTGTGTGTGTGTGTGTGTGTGTGTGTGTGTGTGTGTGTGTGTGTGTGTGTAGGACACAGTGTATGGTGCTATTATAATCAGGGACACAGTGTATGGCGCTATTATAATCAGGGAAAAAGTGGATGATGCTATTATAATCAGGGACACAGTGTATGGTGCTATTATAATCAGGGACAGTGTATGGTGCTATTATAATTAGAGGTGCAGTGCATGGAGCTATTATATTCAGGCGTGTAGTGTGTGGCACCATTAGAATCTTATCTTCGTTTATAGATGCAGAAATGTTTGAGAAGTAAGAAGCTGAGGACATCTGAGCTGCAAACTGCAGAAATGTGATGTGGCCGGGAGAAGTCGTCAGAGGTCTGGACCGGATAGAGAAGAAAAGAGAAAAAGAACAACTTGAATCTGAAAAGACATCACCGGTCAGCCACTTAATGTAAATGTTTATTCTGCCTCTAATCAGCACTGTAGTCACTATATGATTTGCTGTGAGATGATGGGTGGTATGATTTACTTTTTTTGTGAAACAGCAACTCCCAGCATATACTTACCATTGTATATATGTACCGAGCTTGGTTCTGGAGCTGTATTTATGTATTGTGCTTGGTTCTGGTTGTAATGGTGGGGGGGGTAGGGAAACGGACAAGTGAGCCCTAATCTACCCGCCACTCTGTCCCTGCCTACTTGCAACGACCCGCCCTAGACGACGGGGTACAACTGGGCGGCGGTCCCTGCGCTCAGTAAGTGCATGACAAACACGACAAACAAACAAGGGAATACAAGCAAGGGAAATGGGCAGTTGCTCGCGGAAACACCGTGAGCAACAGAGTAGTGAACGAGCCGAGTCAAGCCAGGAGAGTGCGAGGTACAAAGCGAAAAGCAGAAGAGTAGTCGGTAAGCCGGGGTCTGTATGGAGCAGGATCAAAAAGTAGCAGGAGCTGTAGCTGGGCCAGGAAACCTCAAGGAAAGAATTCACAAGCACAGATGGACAGGAAGAGCAGGCTTAAATAGACCGAGGGCGGGAGCTAGCTGAGTCTGGCCAGGTTGCGATAGGCTCTCCCACTCCTAAGCCTGCCAGCCTGAGTGGAGGAAGCTGGTGTCTGTCTCAGGGATGTACACTCAGGTGTTGACTGATTAATTCTGGGAGTTAACCCTGAAGCAGTGCCTGGCAGATCCTTTACAGTACCCCCCCTTTTATGAGGGGCCACCGGACCCTTTCTAAGTGGACCTGGCTTACTGGGGAAACGCAGGTGGAACCTCCTGACCAATACCCCAGCGTGAACATCCCGGGCGGGTACCCAAGTCCTCTCCTCGGGCCCGTATCCTCTCCAATGGACCAGGTACTGGAGGGAGCCTTGGATCATCTTGCTGTCCACGATCCTGGCCACCTCAAATTCCACCCCCTCAGGGGTGAGGACGGGAACAGGAGGTTTCCTCGAGGGGGCCAAGGACGGGGAGCAGCGTTTCAGGAGGGAGGCATGAAACACGTTGTGTATACGAAAAGACGGGGGTAACTCCAGCCGGAAAGAGACAGGACTGAGGACCTCAATGACCTTATACGGCCCAATAAACCGGGGAGCAAACTTTTTGGACGGAACCTTGAGACGCAAGTTCCTGGATGACAACCACACCAGATCCCCGACCACAAACAGGGGGTTAGCAGAACGTCTTCTATCGGCCTGAGCCTTCTGTATGCTCTGGGACGCCTCTAGGTTCTTCTGAACCTGGGCCCAGACTGTGCACAGATCCCGATGAACGACCTCCACCTCGGGATTGTTGGAACAACTAGGTGAAACGGAGGAGAACCGTGGATTAAACCCAAAATTACAGAAAAAGGGGGAGACCCCTGACGAGTTACTGACCCGGTTATTAAGGGAAAATTCGGCGAGGGGAATGAAAGAAACCCAATCAAATTGACAGTCAGAGACAAAACATCTTAAGTATTGTTCTAGAGACTGATTAGTCCTCTCCGTTTGGCCATTGGTTTCAGGATGGAAGGCAGAGGAGAAGGACAGATCAATCCCCAACTTATTACAGAAGGCTCTCCAAAACAATGAAACAAATTGTACCCCTCTGTCAGAAACAATATTGACGGGGACCCCATGGAGACGCAGGATGTGTTTGATAAACAAGGTAGCCAACGTCTTGGCGTTGGGTAGTTTCTTGAGGGGCACAAAGTGGCACATTTTACTGAAGCGGTCTACCACCACCCACACCACCGACTTGCCTTGGGATGGAGGCAAATCGGTGATAAAATCCATGGAGATATGTGTCCAAGGTCTCTGGGGAATGGGCAACGAACGCAGTAAGCCCGCTGGTCGGGACCTGGGAGTCTTGGACCTGGCACAAACCTCACAGGCGGCGACGTAGGCCTTAACGTCTTTAGGCAAACCAGGCCACCAATAATTTCTGGTAATGAGGTGTTTGGTACCCAGGATGCCTGGATGGCCAGATAGTGCGGAGTCGTGATTTTCCCTAAGTACCCTTAGCCGGAATTGCAGGGGAACAAACAGCTTGTTCTCAGGAAGGTTCCCAGGAGCTGAACCTTGATCAGCAGCAATTTCAGAGACTAAATCGGACTCGATAGAGGAAATGACTATACCTGGAGGCAAAATACAAACAGGATCTTCCTCCGAAGGAGGGCTGGCCATGAAGCTACGCGACAGTGCATCCGCCTTAATATTTTTAGACCCGGCCCTATAGGTAACCAAAAAATTGAATCTGGTAAAAAACAACGCCCATCGAGCTTGTCTCGGGTTTAGCCTCCGGGCAGATTCTAGGAAAACCAGATTCTTGTGGTCGGTAAGGACCGTTACCTGGTGCCTAGCCCCCTCCAGGAAGTGGCGCCACTCTTCAAATGCCCATTTAATGGCTAAAAGTTCGCGGTTGCCAATATCATAGTTACACTCCGTGGGCGAAAACTTCCTAGAAAAGTAAGCACAGGGGCGGAGATGGGTGAGGGAGCTGGTACCCTGGGACAAGACGGCCCCCACTCCCACCTCGGACGCGTCAACCTCCACAATAAATGGCTCCCTTTGGTTGGGCTGAACCAGCACGGGGGCCGAGATAAAGCACTTCTTGAGGGTCTCAAAAGCCTGGACGGCCTCAGGGGGCCAATGGAGGACATCAGCACCCTTGCGAGTGAGGTCCGTAAGAGGCTTAGCGACGACCGAGAAGTTAGCAATAAATCTCCTGTAATAGTTAGCGAACCCCAAAAAACACTGTAGCGCTTTCAGGGAGGCAGGTTGGACCCATTCAGCCACAGCCTGAACCTTGGCAGGGTCCATGCGGAATTCATGAGGAGTGAGGATTTGACCTAAAAATGGTATCTCCTGTACCCCAAATACACATTTTTCGATTTTGGCAAACAGTTTGTTTTCTCGAAGGACCTGGAGCACTTTCCTGACATGCTCTATGTGGGAGGACCAGTCCCTGGAAAACACCAATATGTCATCAAGGTACACTACAAGAAATATCCCCAGGTAATTTCTCAAAATCTCATTTATGAAGTTCTGGAAGACCGCAGGGGCATTGCACAACCCAAAGGGCATGACGAGGTATTCGAAATGGCCTTCGGGCGTGTTAAACGCAGTCTTCCACTCATCCCCCTCTTTGATGCGAATAAGGTTATACGCCCCCCGTAGATCCAATTTAGAGAACCATTGGGCCCCCTGAACCTGATTAAAGAGATCAGGAATCAAAGGAAGGGGATACTGGTTCCTTACCGTGACCTTATTCAGGCCACGGTAGTCAATGCATGGCCTAAGACCCCCATCCTTCTTCCCTACGAAGAAGAAGCCAGCACCTACCGGAGAAGAAGAGGGACGAATGTAACCCTTGGCCAGGGATTCCTGGATATACTCCCTCATGGCTTCACGTTCGGGACAAGAAAGGTTAAATATCCTACCCTTAGGAAGCTTAGCTCCTGGTACCAATTCGATAGCGCAATCGTATTCTCTATGAGGCGGTAATACTTCGGAGGCCTCTTTAGAGAAAACATCAGCGAAGTCCTGAACAAACTCGGGTAGCGTATTCACCTCCTTAGGGGGAGAAATAGAATTAACAGAAAAACATGACGTACAACATTCATTACCCCATTTGGTTAGCTCCCCAGTATTCCAGTCAAACGTAGGATTATGCAACTGCAACCAGGGAAGACCTAGAACCAAATCGTACGATAATCCCTGCATCAATAGTACAGAGCATTGCTCCAAATGCATGGAGCCAACAAGGAGTTCAAAAACAGGGGTATGCTGTGTAAAATAACCATTAGCAAGAGGAGTGGAGTCGATACCCACTACCGGAACAGGTTTAGGCAAATCAATCAGAGGCATAGCGAGAGACATAGCAAATTCCACAGACATGATATTAGTAGAGGACCCTGAATCCACGAAGGCACTGCTGGTAGCAGACCTACCACCAAAAGAGACCTGAAAGGGAAGCAATATTTTAGTACGTTTCATATTTACGGGAAATACCTGTGCGCCCAAGTGACCTCCCCGATGATCACTTAGACGCGGGAGCTCTCTGGCAGCATTCTTACGCTTGGGACAGTTGTTTACTTGATGCTTGACATCCCCACAGTAGAAGCAGAGACCATTCTTCCTGCGGAATTCTCTACGTTGTTGAGGGGACACGGAGGCCCCGAGTTGCATAGGTATTTCTGAGTCTTTAGGGGAGAAACGAAGCAACGGGACTTCGGGAGGCATCATGGGGGAGTCGGAGGAAAAAACACATAAACGTTCACGTTGTCGTTCCCTGAGACGTCGGTCAAGTCGTACCACTAAAGCCATAACCTGGTCTAAGGAGTCAGAAGAGGGATAACTAACTAGCAGGTCTTTCAGGGCGTTCGACAGACCCAACCTAAACTGGCACCTTAAGGCAGGGTCATTCCACCGAGAAGCTACGCACCACTTCCGAAAGTCAGAGCAATACTCCTCAACAGGTCTCTTACCCTGACGTAAGGTCACCAGCTGACTCTCGGCAAAGGCAGTTCTGTCAGTCTCGTCATAAATAAGTCCGAGGGCAGAAAAGAAACAATCAACGGAGGAAAGTTCAGGGGCGCCAGGAGCCAAGGAGAAGGCCCACTCTTGGGGCCCTTCCTGGAGCCGGGACATAATTATACCCACCCGCTGGCTCTCAGAACCTGAGGAGTGAGGCTTTAAGCGAAAGTAAAGCTTACAACTCTCCCGAAAGGAGAGAAAAGCCCTCCGGTCACCTGAGAACCGGTCGGGCAACTTGAGGTGGGGTTCAAGGGGTGCGGTGAGGGGAACTACCAAGGTAGCATCAGGCTGGTTGACCCTCTGAGCCAGGGCCTGGACCTGTAGGGAGAGACCCTGCATTTGCTGAGCCAGGGTTTCACGGGGTTCCATAATGGTGTCAGGGACCAGGGTAGACTAGGTATAAGGCTTGTGAATTTGTAATGGTGGGGGGGGTAGGGAAACGGACAAGTGAGCCCTAATCTACCCGCCACTCTGTCCCTGCCTACTTGCAATGACCCGCCCTAGACGACGGGGTACAACTGGGCGGCGGTCCCTGCGCTCAGTAAGTGCATGACAAACACGACAAACAAACAAGGGAATACAAGCAAGGGAAATGGGCAGTTGCTCGCGGAAACACCGTGAGCAACAGAGTAGTGAACGAGCCGAGTCAAGCCAGGAGAGTGCGAGGTACAAAGCGAAAAGCAGAAGAGTAGTCGGTAAGCCGGGGTCTGTATGGAGCAGGATCAAAAAGTAGCAGGAGCTGTAGCTGGGCCAGGAAACCTCAAGGAAAGAATTCACAAGCACAGATGGACAGGAAGAGCAGGCTTAAATAGACCGAGGGCGGGAGCTAGCTGAGTCTGGCCAGGTTGCGATAGGCTCTCCCACTCCTAAGCCTGCCAGCCTGAGTGGAGGAAGCTGGTGTCTGTCTCAGGGATGTACACTCAGGTGTTGACTGATTAATTCTGGGAGTTAACCCTGAAGCAGTGCCTGGCAGATCCTTTACACTGGTGCTGTATTTATGTGCTGAGCTCGGTTCTGGTACTGTATATATGTAATGAGCTTGGTTCTGGAGCTGTATATATATATATATATATATATATATATATATATATATATATATAATGAGCTTGTTCTGGTGCTGTATTTATGTACTGAGTCTTGTTCTGGTGCTGAATATATGTACTGAGCTTGGTTCTGGTTTTCTATATATGTACTGAGCTTTGTTCTGGTACTGTATATATGTACTAAGCTTTGTTCTGGTGCTGTATTTATGTACTGGACTTTGTTTTGGTGCTGAATATATATACTGAGCATGGTTCTGGTGTTGTATATATGTACTGAGTTTGGTTATGGAGCTGCATATATGTAATGACCTGGTTCTGGTGCTGTATTTATGTACTGAGTTGTTCTGGTGCTGAATATATGTACTGAGCTTGGTTCTGGTTTTCCATACATGTATTGAGCTTAGTTATGGTACTGTATATATGTACTAAGCTTGGTTCTGGGGCTGTATTTATGTAATGGGCTTTGTTTTGGTGCTGTATATATGTACTGAGCTTGGTTCTGGTGTTGCATATATGTACTGAGCTTGCTTCTTGGGCTGTATATATGTACTCAGCTTGGTTCTGGCGCTGTATATATGTAATGAGCTTGGTTCTGATGCTGTATATATGTACTGAGTTTTGCTCTGGAGCTGTATGTATGTATTCAGCTTGGTTCTGGGGATGAATATATGTATTGAGCTTTGTTCTGGTGTTGTATTTATGTACTGAGCTTGGTTCTGGTGTTGTATACATTCTGAGCTTTGCTCTGGTGCTGTACATATGTACTGAGCTTGGTTCTGGTGTTGTATATATGTACTGAGTTTAGTTCTGGTGCTGTATTTATGTATTGTGCTTGCTATGGTTCTGTATTTATGAGCTGAGCTTGGTTCTGGTACTGTATATATGTAATGAGCTTTGTTCTGGAGCTGTATATATGTATTGAGCTTGGTTCTGGAGCCGTATATGTCAGAGCTTGATTCTGATGCTGTAATTATATAGGATATATGTATAATAACAAAATTGCAGGGCAGATGGAGTTGTTTTCAATTCATTGTGTATTTAATGGGAACCTTTCAGGTAGTTTTAACCCCTTGAACCGCCACCATGCGGTAATACATGACCTGACAATATTTCCAAGTATACCCCTGTATGTTTTTTTTCAGATGCCTCAAAATCTATAAAATCAACTTTTAAAGCGGCGCACACTATATGCTAATTACTCATCAAAGGGTCATGGAGCGGTGCCGCTATCCTGAAGAGTCACATAGTCCTGCCTCCAAACCCTCCTTTCCATGCTTGATTGACATCCCCTGGCTGTTCTACATCACTACCAGTCTCCCCCCAACTTTCTTGGATGCACCATTGCCTTGTACTACTTGGGCATGCACCGTGCAGCGAGGTGTTCACTGCCCAGCTGCACTGTGCATGCCAGTACAAGGCAAGGGCGCATCTGCAAGAATTGGAGGAGGCTGCTAGTGATGTAGAAAGCCAAGGGGATATCAATCAAAATCTGGGGGCGCTATTTCAATTTTCGCCTCAGGCAGCAGAAAAACTAGAATCGACCCTGGGCATACCGTTTCAAGTTTGTTGTGGTTTTGAATTTATAATATTTACGAACGAATGGTTAGGAAAAAATATATTTAATAAAGCTGTGTCCAAACTTAACCCACTAACTCTGAGTTTGTGTATTATTTACAAAATAGATTTAAAAGAGGGTAAGGGCTAGTTCACACAGCAGATTTTGCGTGGCGGGTGCTGCCGCAAAACCCGACCGCGGAACTATTGCTGCAGACAGCAGAAAAATTCCTCCCTCCCATTGTGATCGATGGGAGGTTCGGGCGGAATCCGCCCGAAGATCGAGCAGGACGCTTCTTTTTCCCGCTAGCTGAAATAATCCACCGCAGATTATGCCGCAAAATTCCTCTCCTCTGTGTGAACATACTTTAAGGGGTTCAGAAACAAAAGGTTGTTGGTGTGTCCGCTCTCAGCAGTCTGGCTAATCTGCTCCTGAGAACTATAGTGGTATCAGTGGTCAGAGCAGGTCCGTATTATCTATACACAATAGGTTATATTTCCCTGAGGAGACTTCTGAACTACCTTATCTCCATCTAACATTACTCATTCTTCTTTTCTATAGTTGAAAGGGACTTTCTGCTAACATTTCCTTATTTGTGGTTTTATTTCAAAATGCTGCTATCCGTGTCATCTACTATTATTGTTAGCACACATTGTGTGACTGATTCTGTAATTAAATAGCTTTATAGCCTTGGAACGCCCTGGAGAGCATTGCTGACATACAATACAGAAGGTTTAAACTTGAACCTATTTACTAGGGCTGATTCAGAAATAATTGTGGATTGTTTGCAAACTGCCATTTTTTTTCACATCCTCTCTAGAAGTTTTTTTTAGCTTAGCGTTTTACAGACATAACGGATTCTTGATATAGTGCTACAGCAGATAAAAAATATATCAACCAGCAGATTTAGTAAAATGCCAGTCTCTAAGTAAGTCTCCATAAACATACACAGCCTGGCTCCTGCCGCAACTGCCGGAATCGAAGTGCGCTCCGATTCCGGCAGTTTAACCCATTAAATGCCGCTGTCAATAGTGACAGCGATATCTAATGTGTTTGACAGAGGGAGGGAGCTCCCTCTGTCACCCCATCGGCGCCCACGCAAAGAAATCGCGGGTCGCCGTCGGGTTTCCATGGCAGCCGGGGGCCTAACAAAGACCCCCAGGTCTGCTTTCAGCAAATGCCTGTTAGGCCATGCCGGAGGCATGACCTAATAGATTGCCTGTCAGTTTTACACTGACAGGCAATAATGCTTTGGTATACGAAGTATACCAATGCATTATATACGCGATCAGCAGATCGCATAGTAAAGTCCCCTGGTGGGACTCAAAAAAAAAAATGTAAATCAGTTAAATAAAGTTTGTGAAAAAAATAAAATAAAATTACAGTCAAAATCAAATAAAACTACTTTTTTTGCCCAAAAAGTGGTTTTATTTAGTAAAAGTGTAAAAACAAATAACACATACACATATATGGTATCCCCGCGATCGTAACAACTTGAACAATAAAATGAACACATTAATTAAACCGCCGGATGAACGGCGTCCAAAAAAACCGCAAAAAACAACGGCAAAATTCTCTCTTTTCTCCCATTCCCCCCATAAAAAATAAAATAAAAGTTAATCTATAAATCCTATGTACCCCAAAATATTTCTAATGAAAATGACACATTGGCCCGCAAAAATCAAGCCCACATACGGCCACATTGACGGAAAAATAAAAAAATTACGGCTCTTGAAATGCGGCGATACAAAATCAAGTAATTTTTTTCTAAAAGGCTTTTTATTGTGCAAACGTAGGAAAAACATATAAAACCTTTACATATTTGATATCCCCGTAATCGTGCCGACCCATAGAATAAAGTTAACATGTTATTTACGCTGCACAGTAAACGGCGTCAATTTATAACGTGAAAATGAATGCTGGAATAGCTGCTTATTTTCAATTCTCTCCTAAAATAAAGTTAATAAAAGTTAATCAATATATTATGAGCATCTAAATATGGTACAATTACAAAACACAACTCGTCCCGCAAAAAACAAGCCCTTATACGGCTATGTCGACGGAATAAAAAAAAAGTTATGACTCTTGGAATGTGACTGAAAAAACAAAAAAAAATCACGTGCAAAATGGCCTGGTCATTAAGGGGTTAACGTCTAATTTTACCTTAAGATAAGGTAAATATATATACAGCCCCAGAACCAAGCTCAGTACATAAATATACAGCCCCAGAACCAAGCTCAGTACATATATACAGCCCCAGAACCAAGCTCAGTACATATATACAGCCCCAGAACCAATCTCAGTACAAATATACAGACCCAGAACCAAGCTCAGTACATATATAGAGTGCCAGAACCAAGCTCAATTTATACAGCAATAGAACCAAGCTCAGTACACAAATAAAGCACCCAAACAAATCTCAGTACATGTATACAGCCCAAGAACCAAGCTCAGTACATGTATACGATGCAGAATCAAGTTTAGTACATATATACAGTGCCAGAACCAAGCTCAATACATAAATATACAGAAAACAGAACCAAGCTTAGTACATAAATACAGCACCAGAACACATCTCAGTACATACAGCTCCAGAACCAAGCTCAGTATATATATACACAGCACCAGAACAAAGCTAACTACATAATATACAGCACCAGAACAAAGCTAAGTACATATATACAGCACCAGAACCAAGCTCACTACATATATACAGCACCAGCACAAATACAGCTCAGTACAGAGATAATTTGCATATTCAGTTTAACCCCTGCCATATACGTTTGTACGACATAAAAAGACAGCTCCCAGTATAGCCTGAACAATGGTTAGTATATGCTGGGGGTTGTTGTTTCCAAAAAAGAATGCTACCATCTGTCATCTCGCTGCAAATCATACAGTTACTACAGTACTGATTATTCACAGGGAGAATAAACATTTACACTGAGTGACACACAGGTGACGCCTCAGATTCTTTTTTGTTCTTTTTCTCTTTTCTTCTCCATCCGGTGCAGACCTCTTTGATGACATCTCCTGGCCACGACCCATTTCTGCAGTGTGCCGCTCAGATGTCTTCGGCTCCTCACTTTTCCAACATTTCCACACCTATAAACGATGATAAAATTTTCATGGTGCCACACTCTATGCCCCTCAATATAATAGTATCACACACTGATCCACTGAATATAATAGCACCATACACTGTCCCCATGAAGTAAATTTTGTCAAACACTGTAAAGTAAAACACCACACACTAACAATGCCCCCTGTAGATAGCACCAGTCACAGTGCCCCCTGTAGATAGCGCCAGTCACAATGCCTCCTATAGATAGCACTAGTCACAGTGACACCTGTAGATAGCGCCAGTCACAATGCCCCCTGTAGATAAAGCCAGTCACAATGGCCCATGTAGATAGCGCTAGTCACAATGCCCCCTGTAGATAAACCCGGTCACAAAGCCCCCTGTAGATAGTGCCAGTCACAATGCCCCATGTAGATAGCGCCAGTCACAATGCCTCCTGTAGATAGCGCCAGTCACAATGCCCCCTGTAGATAAAGCCAGTCACAATGCCACCTGTAGATAGTGGCAGTCACAATGCCACCTGTAGATAGCGCCAGTCATAATGCCCCCTGTAGATAAAGCCAGTCACAATACCCCCTGTAGATAAAGCCAGTCACAATGCCGTTTGTAGATAGCTAGTAAGAAGCAAAGAAAAAATTGGTCCGCTCAACACTCATGCAAAGTGAAGACGCCACGTCCCATCATCTTCTATGACCACACACCTTTTCTACACCTGATCCATAAAAGCAGACTCATTACATTAGGAGAGTTGCTATAATTAGGAACTGAGAAGTTCATAACGCGTTAGCGTTCTCTGCCCGGGATTTTAAACAATTGTTTTATCTTCATTTTATACCAATAAACAGCCTTGCATTTTTACATTCTATCGTGTGCCGGACCCTTTACTGTTTTACTCTGTAGATAGTGCCAGTCACAATGCCCACTGTAGATATTGACCAGTGTAGATAACGCCCCCTGTAGACATTGCCCCCAACGCTGCTCACAGTAAAAAAAAAACATTCTCAGCTGTCCTTGTTCCAGCAGGGTCTTCCAGCGACACAGTAATGGTTGGACACCAGGCAGCGTCATCCGGCGTAACAGCACAGTCGATGTGATGATGTCATCGCGCAGACTGCGTCATTGTTAAAGCCCCAAATGGCGAGGCAGTAACTAATAGTTCCCGTCACATCAGCGCTATAGTAATCAATTGTATCCGCCTCCTAAGGATGCAGATACAATTGGATGAAAGGTCCCGCTACACCCTGGTTCTCTGAACTGGCTGTAATTTTAACAACCGGTTTGGGAGAACCGGGCGAACTGGGCCCCCTTTCAGCCTCGGGCCCTGGGCACGTGCCCAGATTGCCCTCATTATAATCCGTCCCTGGTGACAGCGGTCGAATCGAGCTGTTATCGTTCACATCTTTGTTCATAACGTAGATGTGATCGTTGACAGGTGGATCCTGCGTGTCAGAGACACGTAGGACCTGCTGTCACTAAACCCGTAAATCCTACTGACCTGACGGATTCAGGTTTCAGCGCTAGATACAACTGCTCTGTATACATGTTACAAAGCAGTTGTATCTTAATAAAATGTAATTACAAAGTTGCACCAATCACACTCAAACACATTTTTACTAAAAAAAATAAAAAAAAATCAAAGGTGTACATAGCCTTTAAATAGTTTTTGTGGGGGCAGGGGGATTTGACTGTAAATGCCATGTGTGGGGGGAATTCTTTATCATCTATTCACAGATTACAGTCATATTGCGTTTTTTTTGCAGAGATTTTCGCAAAATCATGGCAAATGACATGGTTATAAATCAAATTTACGAAAACTGTTGCAAAACATGTGATTTGCCATCGACGTGTGAAGAGACCCTTGTAGTTCATTTGTGTAGGGTAAGGGTATGCTCACACGCTTAAAGGTATGTTCACACGCAGTGTTTTAAGACGTAATTCAGACATTTTACGCCTCGAATTACGCCTGAAAAAACGCCCCTAAAACGCCTACAAACATCTGCCCATTGCTTGCAATGGGTTTTACAGTGTTCTGTTCCCACGAGGTGTAATTTTACGCGTCGCTGTAAAAATATGGCGCGTAAAAAGACGCCCGTGAAAAAGAAGTGCATGTCACTTCTTGGGCCATTTTTGGAAACGTTTTTCATTGACTCCATTGAAAAACAGCTCCAATAACGTCCGTAAAATACGCAGCGAAAAACGCAAGTTTCTACAAAAACGTCTGAAAATCAGGAGCTGTTTTCGCCTGAAAACAGCTCCATATTTTCAGATGTTTTTGGTCACTGCATGTGAACATACCCTTACAAAAAACATTTGAAAATACGGAGCTGTTTTCAGAGAAAACAGCCTCTGATTTTCAGGCGTTTTTGAAGCTGAAAATGAAGCTTCTTTTAATCTGGAGCTTCTTTTAATGCTTCTTTTCAGGCTTCTTTTGAGGCGTTTTTTGAGACATTTTTCAGTGTTCAATGGAAAATCAGCTCCAAAAAATGCCTCAAGAAGTGACATGCTACTTCTTTTTACAGAGCGTGTTTTTATGCTCCGTTTTTTAAAACAGCGGCGTAAAAAGACGCCCCATATGAACTAAATGCTGTTTTTCCAATTGATTTCAATGAACAGATGTTCGTAGATGTTCAGCTTCCGTTTTTTTCAGGCGTTTTTCGAGGCTTAAACGCCACGAAATTCGCCTCAAAACACTGTGTGTGAACATACCCTTAGGGGCTCTGCCGTAGATGTTATGTGGGGGAAAAGTTATTGTGATTTGCTGAGGTTTTATGATACAGTAATTAGCCGCTTGCGTTGTTTCATATACGGTTTTTAACCACACCTCAACTGCTACATGTGAATATATCCCAGGGCCTTCTTCACACGTATAATTTTTCTGGCATTTTAAACTGCACGAAAACATGCATTTTAAAATGGCAGCATTTGTTAAAATATTACAGCATTGTTTTTTTTATATGGTGTTGAATGAGCAAGCGCTCTTTCATTGGCTAATCGGCTGGTTGATGCGGCCAATGAAATGTTCGCTAGTCGGCAGCACATCTCCCTGTGTAAACAGGAATATGTGCAGGCGACGTGATTGAAATGTATGGGGTCGAGTGATCATAGTAACCATCGCTCCTCTTCATACATAACCGATCATTGCTCCTTGTGAAAGGAACAAAAGAGCGCCGATCAACGAGCTGTCTCGTGGATCAGCGCTAGTTTTCACGGCCCTTGTCTGGCCGTGTAAAAGGACCCTAGAGAAATGCATTAGTTGAAGGGGTTTCTGTGTTTCTTTTTTTTATAAATCTTGTGTGTTCATAAAATGCCTATGATACACTTACGTTGCTGTTTCTTGGCTGTTCCACCACTGATGGTTTTCTGGGTCCCCTGATGCTCCTTTATTTATAATCTTGGGTCAAGACTGACGTCTAAAACAATGTCGCATCACACTGTGGTAATGTGGGATTGTTATGGACGATACTCAATGGCACTAGGTTATAAAAAAAAATAGCATCAGGGGACACAGAAAACCATTAATGGTGGAACAGCCAAGAATCAGCAACGTACGTGTATGACTGACAACGTTTCTTATGTTTTCAAGTTCTGCTGATATGAGGTTTAAAAAATTTTTATTCAAAAATGTGCGATATCAGCATGAAAACGTCACCACCAGCCACCGTCTTTTGATGACGGCTGTATTTAAAGCCCAGTTACCTCTGCCACCTTTATACGGCAGGTGGAGGTAAAGAGGTTAAGG